>NC_053391.1:137955937-138035937 GCF_905171765.1 Bufo bufo | reverse complement strand
GAATAAGGAGGTTTTCTTCCAACCTCCAGGCCGAGGTAGACTCCAAATAAGTTAACAGACATCTTCTGACGTCCAGGCAATGATATTCCCTTTCTAAATTATTGGAAGGATTTGTGCAGAAAGATGGAAGAATAACATCTTGACTTCTGTGGAAGTCCGTAACCACTTTTGGCTGGAAGGACGGGAGAGGCCTAATAATAACTGTCATCTAAGATCTGGGTATACGGTGGAAAAGCCGAGAAGGCTTGAATCTCTGAAATCCTTCTAGCTGAAGTAATGGCCAGTAAAAAGGACATTTTAAAGGAGAGCATATCTATGGGGATTTCTGACAGGGGTTCAAAAGGTTTCTGTGACAGGGCCGTCAAGACCGTGTTTAAGTCCCAAGGAGGGGAAAAAGGTCTTATCTAAGGGTGGATCCTGGAGGCCGCTGAAAGAAACCTTTTTACCCAAGGATGAAGGGCTAGCTGCATATCGAAAAAGTAACTTAAAGCTGCCACATGCACTCTCAGGGTGGAAGCCTTAAGCCCCTTATCCAGACCAGCTTGTAGAAAGTATAGGACTCTTGAGACATTTGGAGGAGAGAAGGGGTCAGGATAGATCCCTAAGAAGGAGAAGAAGACCTCCCAGATCTTATATTTCCTAGCTGTAGTAGCTTTCCTACTTCCCAGAATGGTGGTCACTACTGATTGGGACAGTCCCCGACCTAACCAAATCCCCCTTTCAGTCTCCACACTGCCAGCTGCAAGATTTTTGGATTGGGATGCAGGATTGGGCCTTGATACAATAGATCCTCCCGGGGAGGCAGAATCCATGGAGGGGCTATCGCTAAGTCTAGGAGGCAGGAGTACCAGGACCTTTTCGGCCATACTGGGGCAACTAGGGTAATTATCGCTTTCTCCCTCTGGACTTTCTTTAGGACCTGCGGAATTAGGGGAAAAAGGAGGGAAGGCATAACCCTCCTGAGACCAGTCCTGAGCCAATCCGTCTAGTGCTGTTGGATCATCCAAACGATTTAGAGAGAAGAATCTCTCTACTTTCTTGTTCTTCCTGGAGGCAAACAGGTCTACCGTGGGGAGGCCGAATTTAACTGGAGAATACCTCTAGGTTTAGACACCAATCTCCCTGTTTTAGCTGGACGCAGCTCAGAAAATCGACCACTATGTTCTCCTTCCCTTTTATGTGGACTGCCGACAGGGATAGATGTTTCTGTTCTGCTAGCTGAAAAATCTGGTGACAGAGTATTGCCAGAGAAGGTACCCTTGTTCCACCTTGATGGTTGTCGTATGCAACTGTTGTTGAGTTGTCCGAGTATAGAATTATTTTCGCTTTTCACGCCATTTCCACTGCCTTTAGTTCTTTGAAGTTTGAGGTGGCTTTCCTGGTGTTCAAATCCCACCTCCCTTGCCAGCCTTTGTTCTCCGAGTGAGCCCCCCACCCCCATGGGCTGGCATCCGTAGTTATTAGTATCGGATCCTGAAAAGACCAGGGTACCCCTACTGAAAGATTTTCTGGCACTGTCCACCAAAGAAGAGACATCCTCGCTTCCGCTGATAAATGGAAAGATTGGTCTAACGACTGTTTGCAGCCGTCCCATTGGTGCAGGATGCATGACTGTAGCTTCCTCGTATGAGCCTGCGCATATGGGACTGCCGGAATTGTTGCCGTCAGGTGGCCCAGTACTGCCATCGCCCTTCTGAACGAGCAGAGGTAAGACCTGAAAAGATCCCAAACATGTTCCCTGATGGAGATTATCTTGGTGGACGGGAGGAATGTTTTTTCTACCCGGGAATCTAACAGGATGCCTAAAAACACACAAGTCTGAGATGGTGACAGGCAAGACTTTTTCCAATTTATTTTCCAGCCCAGGTCCTTTAACCACCTCAGCCCCCCTAGCTTAAACACCCTTAATGCCCAGGCCACTTTTTACACTTCTGACCTTCACTACTTTCACCGTTTATTGCTCGGTCATGCAACTTACCCCCCAAATGAATTTTACCTCCTTTTCTTCTCACTACTAGAGCTTTCATTTGGTGGTATTTCATTGCTGCTGACATTTTTACTTTTTTTGTTATTAATCGAAATTTAACAAAATTTTTGCCCCTTTGCCCACCTAGGCTGCAAAAAAGTGTCACACATGTGGTATCGCCGTACTCAGGAGAAGGTGGGCAATGTGTTTTGGGGTGTCATTTTACATATACCCATGCTGGGTGAGAGAAATATCTCGGCAAAAGACCCCAAGGTATTCAATGAGGGGCATGGCGAGTTCATAGAATTATTTTTTTTTTTTGGCACAAGTTAGCGGAAATTGATTTTTTAAATTTTTTTCTCACAAAGTCTCCCGTTCCGCTAACTTGGGACAAAAATTTCAATCTTTCATGGACTCAATATGCCCCTCACGGAATACCTGGGGGTGTCTTCTTTCCGAAATGGGGTCACATGTGGGGTATTTATACTGCCCTGGCATTCTAGGGGCCCTAAAGCGTGAGAAGAAGTCTGGAATATAAATGTCTAAAAAATTTTACGCATTTGGATTCCGTGAGGGGTATGGTGAGTTCATGTGAGATTTAATTTTTTGTCACAAGTTAGTGGAATATGAGACTTTGTAATAAAAAAAAAAAATAATTCCGCTAACTTGGGCCAAAAAAATGTCTGAATGGAGCCTTACAGGGTGGTTGATCAATGACAGGGGGGGGTGATCAATGACAGGGGGGGGTGATCAATGACAGGGGGGGGTGATCAATGACAGGGGGGGGGGTGATCAATGACAGGGGGGGGGGGTGATCAATGACAGGGGGGGGGTGATCAATGACAGGGGGGGGTGATCAATGACAGGGGGGGGTGATCAATGACAGGGGGGGGTGATCAATGACAGGGGGGGGTGATCAATGACAGGGGGGGGTGATCAATGACAGGGGGGGGTGATCAATGACAGGGGGGGGTGATCAATGACAGGGGGGGGGTGATCAATGACAGGGGGGGGGTGATCAATGACAGGGGGGGGGTGATCAATGACAGGGGGGGGTGATCAATGACAGGGGGGGGGTGATCAATGACAGGGGGGGGTGATCAATGACAGGGGGGGGTGATCAATGACAGGGGGGGGTGATCAATGACAGGGGGGGGTGATCAATGACAGGGGGGGGTGATCAATGACAGGGGGGGGTGATCAATGAGTCTATATGGGGTGATAACCACAGTCATTGATCATGCCCCTGTAAGGCTTCATTCAGACGTCCGGATGCATTTTGCGGATCCGATCCATCTATCAGTGGATCCGTAAAAATCATGCGGACGTCTGAATGGAGCTTTACAGGGGGGTGATCAATGACAGGGGGGGTGATCAATGACAGGGGGGGTGATCAATGACAGGGGGGGGTGATCAATGACAGGGGGGGGGTGATCAATGACAGGGGGGGGGTGATCAATGACAGGGGGGGGGTGATCAATGAGTCTATATGGGGTGATAACCACAGTCATTGATCATGCCCCTGTAAGGCTTCATTCAGACGTCCGGATGCGTTTTGCGGATCCGATCCATCTATCAGTGGATCCGTAAAAATCATGCGGACATCTGAATGGAGCTTTACAGGGGGGTGATCAGGGAGTCTATATGGGGTGATCACCACAGTCATTGATCATGCCCCTGTAAGGCTTCATTCAGACGTCCGGATGCATTTTGCGGATCCGATCCATCTATCAGTGGATCCGTAAAAATCATGCGGACGTCTGAATGGAGCTTTACAGGGGGGTAATCAATGACAGGGGGGTGATCAGGGAGTCTATATGGGGTGATAACCACAGTCATTGATCATGCCCCTGTAAGGCTTCATTCAGACGTCCGGATGCGTTTTGCGGATCCGATCCATCTATCAGTGGATCCGTAAAAAAAATCATGCGGACATCTGAATGGAGCTTTACAGGGGGTTGATCAATGACAGGGGGGTAATCAATGACAGGGGGGTGATCAGGGAGTCTATATGGGGTGATCAGGGGCTAATAAGGGGTTAATAAGTGACGGGGGGGGGGGTGTAGTGTAGTGGTGCTTGGTGCTACTTTACTGAGCTACCTGTGTCCTCTGGTGGTCGATCCAAACAAAGGGGACCACCAGAGGACCAGGTAGCAGGTATATTAGACGCTGTTATCAAAACAGCGTCTAATATACCTGTTAGGGGTTAAAAAAAACACATCTCCAGCCTGCCAGCGAACGATCGCCGCTGGCAGGCTGGAGATCAACTCTCTTACCTTCCGTTCCTGTGAGCGCGCGCGCGCACGCCTGTGTGCGCGCGTTCACAGGAAATCTCGCGTCTCGCGAGATGACGCGTATATGCGTCCACTCGGAATGAATCAACCACCTCCAGGACGCGTCTGTGCGTACAGCGGTCCGGAGGTGGTTAAGAAGGTTTTGGGTGTCTTCAGGTGTAAAAAAAAAAAAAAAAGGAACTCCCTGCTTCCTCATCTTCTGACGATGTAGCGTCGTTAGAAAATAACTGACCCGCTTCTCTTTCCTCCATGTCGGAGAGGTCTATATCAGAATCCCTCTCCAGGGACTTCTCTGGTGACCAATGGCGGCCTTTATTCAAAGACTTTAAGGAGGCCCTGACCTCGGATCTTATTAACCCCTTAAGGACACAGCCTTTTTACACCTTAGGACCAGGCCATTTTTTGAAAATCTGACCAGAGTCCCTTTAAGTGCTGATAACTTTAAAACGCTTTGACTTATCCAGGCCGTTCTGAGATTGTTTTTTCGTCACATATTGTACTTCATGACACTGGTAAAATGAAGTCAAAAAAATTATTTTTTTTGCACCAAAAAATACCTAATTTAACAAAAAATTTGGAAAAATTTGCAAATTTCAAAGTTTCAGTTTCTCTACTTCTGTAATACATAGTAATACCCCAAAAAATTGTGATGACTTTACATTCCCCATATGTCTACTTCTTGTTAGAATTGATTTGGGAATGATATTTTATTTTTTGGGGATGTTATAAGGCTTAGAAGTTTAGAAGCAAATCTTGAAATTTTTCAGAAATTTACAAAAACTCAATTTTTAGGGACCAGTTCAGGTCTCAAGTCACTTTGCGAGGCTTACATTATAGAAATCACCCAAAAATGACCCCATCTAAGAAACGACACCCCTCAAGGTATTCAAAACTGATTTTGCATACATCGTTAACCCTTTAGGTGTTGCACAGGAGTTATTGGCAAATGGCGATGAAATTTGAGAATTTCATTTTTTTTGCCTAATTTTCCATTTTAACCCATTTTTTCCACTAACAAAGCAAGGGTTAACAGCCAAACAAGACTGTATCTTTATTGCCCTGACTCTGCTGTTTACAGAAACACCCCATATGTGGCCGTAAACTACTGTACGGGCACACAGCAGGGCGTAGAGTGAAAGGTGCGCCGTTTGGTTTTTGGAGGGCTGACTTTGCTGGACTGTTTTTTTGGCAACATGTCCCATTTGAAGCCCCCCTGATGCACCCCTAGAGGAGAAACTCCCTAAAAGTGACCCCATCTAAGAAACTACACCCCTCAAGGTATTCAAAACTGATTTTACAAACTTTGTTAACCCTTTAGGTGTTGCACAAGATTTAATGGAAAATAGAGATACAATTTCAAAATTTCACTTTTTTGGCAGATTTTCCATTTTAATATTTTTTTTCCAGTTACAAAGCAAGGGTTAACAGCCAAACAAAACTCATTATTTATGGCCCTGATTCTGTAGTTTACAGAAACACCCCATATGTGGTCGTAAACTGCTGTACGGGCACACGGCAGGGCGCAGAAGGAAAGGAACGCCATACGGTTTTTGGAAGGCAGATTTTGCTGGACAGTTTTTTTTTACACCATGTCCCATTTGAAGCCCCCCTGATGCACCCCTAGAGTAGAAACTCCAAAAAAGTGACCCCATTTTAGAAACTACGGGATAGGGTGGCAGTTTTGTTGGTACTAGTTTAGGGTACATATGATTTTTGGTTGCTCTATATTACACTTTTTGTGCGGCAAGGTAACAAGAAATTTTTTGGCACGTTTTTATTTTTTGTTATTGACAACATTCATCTGACTGGTTAGATCATGTGGTAATTTTATAGAGCAGGTTGTCACGGACGCGGCGATACCTAATATGTATACTATTTTTTTTATTTATGTAAGTTTTACACAATGATTTCATTTTTAAAACAAAAAAAATGTTTTAGTGTCTCCATAGTCTAAGAGCCATAGTTTTTTCAGTTTTTGGGCGATTATCTTAAGTAGGGTCTCATTTTTTGCGGGATGAAATGACGGTTTGATTGGCATCTATTTTGGGGTGCATATGACTTTTTGATTGCTTGCTATTACACTTTTTGTGACGTAAGATGACAAAAAATGGCTTTTTTTACACCGTTTTTATTTTAATTTTTTTACGGTGGTCATCTGAGGGGTTAGATCATGTGATATTTTTATAGAGCCGGTCGATACGGACGCGGCGATACCTAATATGTATACTTTTTTTTTATTTATGTAAGTTTTACACAATGATTTCATTTTTGAAACAAAAAAAATCATGTTTTAGTGTTTCCATAGTCTAAGAGCCATAGTTTTTTCATTTTTTGGGCGATTATCTTGGGTAGGGTATGATTTTTGCGGGATGAGATGACGGTTTGATTGGTACTATTTTGGCGTACATGCGACTTTTTTGATCACTTTTATTACCTTTTTTGGGAAGTAAGGTGGGCAAAATTTCAATTTCATCCTAGTTTTTTATTTTTTATTTTTATGGCGTTCACCGTTCGGGTAAAGTAACATAACCGTTTTATAGATCAGGTCGTTACGGACGCGGCGATACCAAACATGTGTAGGGAATTTTATTTTTTTCATTTTTAATCAGTGATAAATGTGTTTTTTGATTTTTACTTTTTTTTCACTTTTTTTAACTTTTTTTTTGACCCAGACCCACTTGGTTCTTGAAGATCCAGTGGGTCTGATGTCTGTATAATACAGTACAGTACAATATATATTGTTCTGTACTGTATTTTACTTACACTGAACAGATCTATGCTTTTTAGCACAGATCTGTTCAGCACCATGGACAGCAGGACGCCTGAGAGGCGTCCTGTTGCCATGGGAACCTTCCCCGTCTGCTCAGAACTGCGCAGACGGGGAAGGGTAAGCACAGGGCTGAGGGGGGCTCTCTGGGGGCTCTCTCCCTCTCCCATCGGGGGGCTGCAAAGGCACAGCAGCCCCCCGATGGGAGAGGGAGGGAGCTCCCTGCGCTGTTAACCTTTTCCATACAGCGGTCCGTACGGACCGCTGTATGGAAAGGGTTAACGGCTGACATCGCATCGCACCCTGGTATCCCCACTAGAAACCAACGATTATACAAGGGGAGGCGGGCGGGGGATCGCGATCCCGCCTGCCGCACCGCCCGCCTCCCGCACCGCCCACAACCCTCCCCCTGCACCTCCCACCGGGCTAAAATCACTCGGGGGGTGCAGGGGGAGGGATACAGATCTATTTTAGGAATACTAAAGTTTCTGATCCCCGCGGTCAGGGACCGCAGGGATCAGAAACTGCAGAAATCGCAGCAAACCGCAGGTCTGAATTGACCTGCGGTTTGCCGCGATCGCCGACATGGGGGGGGTCACGGGACCCCCCCGCGCATTTAGCCTAGGTGCCTGCTCGATGATTTGAGCAGGCACCGGGTTCCGATCACTGCCGGCCGGGCGGCAGTGATCGGAACAACACATGACGTACCGGTACGTCATGTGTCCTTAAGTACCAGGACATCATGACGTACCGGTACGTCATGTGTCCTTAAGAGGTTAAGGACCTCATATTTTTGGAGAGGCTCTGAGATTCCTCTGCCACCAACTTATCAAAACACGGCGTGCATAATGGTTTAGAATACGAGGATGCCAGGGCCACTCTGCATCCCGCACACTCCTTATGTTTCGTTTTTGAAGCCACTTTTTTGGGGGTTTTTGTAACCTACAAACTAACAAACACCCCATTAATAATAATACAAAAAAATTAAAAAAAATATACTCCTCACCACTGATCCTTTGTCCCCACTCCTCAGGACTGGTACCGGACTGGCAGGCCTCAAGGGTTCCACGCGTCCATCTACTGGCTCTGACATTTTTGCTGGAAAAAGAGCCTTTTCAGCACAGCACTGTTTGCTACATCAGCTGGCTGGCTTCCCCCTGCAGCCACATTTATATTATAAAAGACGCGCCTAGGCTATTCCGGCGCTTTTCCCTACTTCCGGGTTCAGCCCCGCCCCCCTGCATCAGAAGCGCGCAGACGCCTCCCTGACGCCAACAGGAAGCCGGGCATAGACGCCTTACAGCATGAGGGAAGCAGCCTGAACACGGCCACAGCAGCTCCCTCGGGATCGGCACCGGAATGCAGGGGAAAGGCAGACTATAGGCAGCGGCCCCTGAGAGCCTTCAGCCGCCTGGGGAAGGCTACCTACCGGATCAGAACCTGGGCCTCCCCCAGCTGCAGGTGAGAACCATCCTTAAGAACTTCCCATGAACTTCCTATCCGGAGGACAGGAAACCTGAACTGGTGCTTGGTGGGGGTGTGAACCTTTTATTTTCTCAGGTTTCCTGTCCCGGATGAGAGGTCCTTGGTCGCATGGGGTGCCGTCATGGGTGAGGGGGAACCACGCATCCCGGAGCCCCTGTCCTCTGCAACGGCCCTCCTAACTAGTGGGGCAGAGACCAGGCCATGCGCTTGTTCGACCTGCGAGCTTGAAGACACAGGAGGCGCTTCCAAGCTACCTGGGACAGGAAACACTGTTTTAGTTAAGGGGAGGAGGCCCTTTTAAAGCTTGAGCTTCAGTGTTTCCTTTCCAGGGGCAGGGACACCCTCCTCTGTCAGTGCCATTGGACAGGCGCCGGGGAAATTTACGTTTTACTTTTTTTACTAATAAAAATGGCCCTATTCTGAGATGAGCTAATGTCATATTTTGAAATTCGCTCACGCTTCGTCTGGTGGTAAAAGGTGAATTGCGTTATGAATTCTGTTACCACGGACCATAACGCAATTCTATGACAGAATGCATAACAGATTGCCTTTAGAGGCATTCTGTTATAATAGAAGTCTATGGGCTGCAAAACGGATCCATCCCGTTTCCATTATGCAGGGAAGTCCTCCTGCATAACGGAAACGGGACGGATCTGTTATGAAGGCCATAGACTTCTTTTATGACGGAACGCCTTTAAAGGCATTCAGTCACAGAATTGCATTATGGTCAGTGGTAACGGAATCCATATGCAATTCACCTTTTACTGCCAAACGAAGCATTAATGAATTTCATAACATTATATTCGCTCATGTCTACATATAACCTATGAATATTTCCATCTACAGAGCTGTGAGATGACTTTTCAAGCACTTTAAATTTTGTTTTTCCTTT
The DNA here is from genome assembly GCF_905171765.1 of Bufo bufo. Taxonomy (NCBI): domain Eukaryota; kingdom Metazoa; phylum Chordata; class Amphibia; order Anura; family Bufonidae; genus Bufo; species Bufo bufo. Next base: position 138,026,533 of record NC_053391.1, on the reverse strand, counting down.
TCAGATGTAGGGATGGTAGTTACCAAAATAGACATTTTTTATTTTCAACAGCGTGCAACCCCCCCCCCCCTTCCCATGAATATTTTTATATTTTAAATAGTTCAGACATTTACAAATGTACAGGTAAATAGGGGTTAAGATTTAGACCCACCACATGAACACATTTGGGGTCTTTTATCAAGCTGGTGTAAAGTAGAACTGGCCTAGTTGCCAATAGCAACCATATTCTACCTTTTATTTTTGACAGCTCCTTTGGAAAATGAAATATGGAATCTGATTGGTTGCTATGGGCAACTAAGCCAGCTCCACTTTACACCAGTTTGACGAATGATCCTATTTGTTCCCTTGCTTCCCCTGGTGACTGCAGACCACCAATGTTCCTAAGTGAACACCTGCCTGTCCATACATAATGATGCAGTCAGTTCCTATATGATCACAGGCCTAATGTACAATACTCACGTGATGATATAAGTGCTGTATATTAAAGAGAAGAGGATGGATTTTCCCACAGGTAGAGTCGTCTTGGAGGCAACATAGGCAAAGTTCTCATCTTCTATCAGGTCTGTTCCAGACTGGAGAATCTGATGGATTCAAAGGGGCTGACAGGATCTGTTTCTCCTGCTTCTGACATCTTGAAAGCCACCAAGTTTTCTTGTTTTGCCAGGGGCAATTCTAAACAGAGGTGTCCCTATTGCAAATTTTATTTAGACATCCACTAATGATTGAAATTATGTCAGACAGACTAAGGCTACATGACCGTATGTTTTACGGTTTGTAAAAAATAAAAATAAATAAATGGATGGAAGGAAGGAAGGAAGGAAAAAAAAACGAACATCTATATGCCATCTGTTTTGGCGGATCCATTGCAACATTGCATGAAACTGACAATATTTTTTTTCGGGGCTACGGAACAGACCACACGGTGTTCTGTCTGCATTTTATGCGGACCCATTGAAAAGAATGGGTCTGCATCCTATCTGCAAATAAAAAGGAAACGACACGGAAACAAACAACATTCACATGCATGTAGCCCAACAGAAGGCACCATACATGTGCAATCAGTTTTTCTTCAGTTGTAAAAACTGTTGTGTGAATGAGCTCTAAGTAGTAGTGTACATGTTAAACTCCATAATATAAATAATGGCAGATAAGGGACAAGTAATGGTAACAAAATTCACAGAATTTTAATGAAGGTAGTCAACCAGCTTTAACAAGTACTGATCCTTGCATATTCAAACATCAGTGTTGCTTGTCAAAATATTTTAGTTTTCCAGCTGGGTCAGGAATTATCTATTGAAGAAAACAAAAAAAAAAAAAAAGTCAATGAGAAAATTTGAACAAAATACATAAAGCACCATTCAAATCCCCCAAAAGGAGAAAAATTCAAAAATAGGACAACTGCTAAATGTTTCATTCACGCAATTACATTTTTTCCAGTGGTAAAAAATAAGCCATCCATTAACCGTTTCCTCAATGGTTTTTTTGTTTTAACGTTGTATTTAGGACAAACTTTTTGCATGACAGGTCATAATGCAGTATGAATACGCATGGCTTTTTTCCACGCATTCTGCCCATAGTATTCTCTATGGGAGTTGAAACAGACTGAAAACAGAGCCATACCGATAGCATGCTGCATTGACAAATGCCATGCAATAAACATACGGTAACTCATTACACTGTAAAACAGCTGCAAAGACAAAAATAAATAAATAAATAATTTAACTAGCTCAAAAGTGGATATTTTATAAAAAAGAAAGTTTGTTTGAGATGGAAAAATAAGGGAAGGTGCTAATAACACTTTCCTGTTAAGATTTTTACTCCCAATATAAACAAGGAATTTTATTCTCTTCCATGTGTCAGTGACGTTGGAGATACATAGACAAATTTTAATGATACATATCTGACTGCTGCTTTCTGCATTAGAAGCTTAGGAACTGAAAACATGCAGTTTTATTATGGAGTTCAACCTATAAACAGTATGCAGTAAGCATTAACATAAGGAAATGTTCACAGGACAGATTTTCCATTTTCAGGTTTATTCCACACCAAGTCTAAAACGGTAAAAACTGGGTAAAACCAACATGGAAAAAGGACCTAGGAATGTTGGTGAACTGCAAACTAAGGCCTCTTTCACACTTGCGTTGTTGGGATCCGGCATGCACTTCCGTTGCCGGAGGTGCCTGCCGGATCCGGAAAAACGCAAGTGTACTGAAAGCATTTGAAGACGGAACCGTCTTCCAAATGCTTTCAGTGTTACTATGGCACCCAGGACGCTATTAAAGTCCTGGTTGCCATAGTAGGAGCGGGGAGCGGGGGAGCGGTATACTTACAGTCCGTGCGGCTCCCGGGGCGCTCCAGAATGACGTCAGAGCGCCCCATGCGCATGGATGACGTGATCCATGCGCTTGGGGCGCCCTGACGTCACTCTGGAGCGCCCCGGGAGCCGTACGGACGGTAAGTATACTGCTCCCCCGCTCCCCGCTACACTTACCATGGCTGTCAGGACTTTAGCGTCCCGGCAGCCATGGTAACCACTCTGAAAAAGCTAAATGTCGGCTCCGGCAATGCGCCGAAACGACGTTTAGCTTAAGGCCGGATCCGGATCAATGCCTTTCAATGGGCATTAATTCCGGATCCGGCCTTGCGGCAAGTGTTCTGGATTTTTGGCCGGAGCAAAAAGCACAGCATGCTGCGGTATTTTCTCCGGCCAACAAACGTTCCGTACCGGAACTGAAGACATCCTGATGCATCCTGAACGGATTACTCTCCATTCAGAATGCATTAGGATAATCCTGATCAGGATTCTTCCGGCATAGAGCCCCGACGACGGAACTCTATGCCGGAAGACAATAACGCAGGTGTGAAAGAGCCCTAAGCTGTAGACACCAGTGTCAGGCAGCTGCTGCAAAGGCCAATAAGATAATGGGTTGCATCAAAAAGGGGCATAGATGTCCACGATGAGAACATAGTCCTACCATTTTACAATTCACTGGTCAGACCACACATGGAGTACTGTGTACAGTTCTGGGCTCCTGTGAGCGGGGCAGACAGAGCTGGAGAGGGTTCAGAGGAGGGCAACTAAAGTAATAACTGGAATGTGTGGGGGCAGGGGGGGGGGCGGGGACTACAGTACCCTGAAAGATAATCAACACGAGCTATTCACTTTAGAAAAAAAAGACGACTGAGGGGAGATCTAATTACTATGTATAAATATATCAGGGGTCAGTACAGAGATCTCTCCCATCATCTATTTATCCCCAGGACTGGCTGACAAGGGGACATCCTCTGCGTCTGGAGGAAAGAAGGTTTGTACACAAACATAGAAGAGGAGGATTCTTTATGGTAAGAGCAGTGAGACTATGGAACTCTCTGCTTGAGGAGGTGGTGATGTTGAGTTCACTAAGAGTTCAAGAGGGGCCTGGATGTATTTCTGGAGTGTAATATTACAGGCTAGAGTTATTCTGATTGGAGTCAGGAAGGAATTTTTCCCCCTAAAGTGAGGAAAATTGGATTCTACCTCACGGGTGTTTTTTGCCTTCCTCTGGATCAACTTGCAGGATGACAGGCCGAACTGGATGGACAAATGTCTTTTTTCAGCCTTATAAACTATGTTACCAAGTCTTCCAATGTTGTCAATGGGAAAAAAAATAAATAACTTACGGTTTTGCAAGCAAGTTCAGTCAGTTTTGTCTGCAATTGCGTTAAATGTTTGTTTTATCCCCAAGGGTGCAATCAGTTTTTAGAAAGAAAAAAAAAAAAAAGAAAAGAAAGGGAAGGGGGGGGGAGACGAGGAGGTGGTACGAGAGTGGGAGATGCTAAACGTCCGGTCTGTGAGGTATGATGTGATCCAGGAGAGGGCCAGGTCAGTGATGCCAAGAGATGAGAGTTTGCAAAAGAAGGGAGTGGTCAACAGTGTCGAAGGCAGAGGACAGGTCAAGAGAAGGAGGACAGAGAATTGTTTCTTGGTTTTGGCTGTCAGTAGGTCATTGGTGACTTTGGTAAGGGCAGTCTCGGTCGAGTGGTGGGGTCGGAAGCCAGATTGTAGGCGGTCAAAGAGGGAGCAGGAGGAGAGGTGGGAGGACAGTTCTGAATGGACATGTTGTTTAAGAAGTTTTGGAGGCATACGGAAGAAGTGATATGGGGCGATAACTGGACAAGGAAGATGGGTCAAGTGAAGGCTTTTTGAGAATGGGTGTAATGGTAGCATGTTTAAAAAGCAGAGGGAAAGACACCAGAGTTTAGTGATAGGTTGAAGAGATGAGTTAGGGCTGGGATAAACACTGTGGTGAGGTTAGGGATGAGGTGGGATGGGATTGGGTCAAGTGCACAGGTGGTCAGATGAGATTTGGAGAGTAGAGTGGAGAGTTTTTCTTCTGTAATGGTGGAGAAGCAGGTTTTGGGAGAAGCGGACTAAGCAGTTGTGTAGAGGGTCTGTGGGGACTGTGAAGTAAAGCTTTCTCTGATGTTGACTGATGTCAACTATAAGTTGATCTGCTGCAATGGGAGCCTGGAGTCCTGTGAAGGCTCCCAGGCCGGTCCCTCTACAAGAGAACTGCATGTCAGCTCTTAGCTGAGAAGGAGCTCTCTCCGCTAATCCTGGCATAGCACATGGGTACTCATGTGCTATGCCAGGAGTTAGTAATACTCCAGGGACCACAGGCAGATGCAGCAATATGCGCTCATGCCCGTACTCAGTGCTGCTGCGGCCCCATTCATAAATTTCACACTCCGTACTGAGCAGTGTACAGAGAACTTTAAGCGCACGATGAATGGTGCGCTTTAGGGAGGGTAAAGACTAAGAAAATTACAAAATTCATTAATAAAGTAGACTAGAAAAAGTTTAGGGCATTAGGGACATCATATTAAACATTGATGCAAAGGTTTAGTTACTCTTTAATGTTTAAAAATTAAAGCATTAAAAATTAAAATCCCCATTTCCCCTATCATACAAATAAAAAGAAACTATTGGCATTGCCATGTCCAAAAATGAACAAAATATTAAAGGTTGTCTGTCACCACCTCTTGCCATTATAAACACTCCTACGGTGCTGTAGATTACATTTACTGTATCCAAAAACACCTTCATGTTGCTATATTCAGCGGTTTCCTCCAAAAGAGATCTTTATTCCGATATGCAAATTAGCTGAAGAGCGCCCAAGGGGGAAGAACCCTTTGGCATCAGAGCCCAGCTACTCCCATTAGAATAAAGGCCTGCGCCTCCCATCTTCTCTACACAGCATATGTCAGCCATAGACTACAATGTGGTAAGTGGGATGTTTGTGTTATATACATATAGACCTAGGGTTTACCAAACAGATGTTCAGCATGTGTTTCAGAAGCTTTCAAGATGTGAACAGAGCCTAAATGTAACTATTGTGCTACATAAATTACTTACAGTTCCTGCCTTGGCCACCAAGCTTTCATAGCATCATCAGGTCTGATCTAAGTTAACCAAATAAATGTGGCACTGAGACAGAATTAATAAATGCTATGCAAACATACAGATAAAGGCCATGTAAAATTGCTGCCAAACACGTTTGAGCTACACAAAATTAATTTTGATTGCCCAGGGCAAGTTTTTTTTTTAGTAAAGCGGAAGACTGCGACAGACACATGTGTTCGATCTAGAAATCCTCAAATTTACCTAAAACATTTATAATGCACCAACAATGTTAAGAGCAATTTACAGAGCGAAAAGGTGTACTTACAGTCTCACTACCAGGCTTCCACCCAGCAGGGCAAACTAAAGAAAACAGAATTTACATTTATTTTCTTGCTTCAGAATAATGTAATTTGTCAAGATCTATACCCCGTAAGAATTAGCAACATTAGGCATTCAACAATGGAGTTGAAAGATATTTGGCTGCTTCGACCCCATTTCCCCCCCCCCCAGGTATAAGGTCTTACTCAGCATTTTGAAACTTTGCTTTGGTAGACAACACCCATTGCCAGACCAGCAGATACATCAGGTAACCGTAACTTACCTTCACCATGTTTGTCTGTATACTGGAATGCTTGAACAAGACGAAGAGTTTCATCTACAGATCGTCCAACAGGAAGGTCATTCATTGTAATCTGACGAAGAACTCCCTTGTCATCAATTATAAAAAGTCCTCTGATGCAAAGAACAAAACGAAAATAAAAATAATTCAAAAGTCTTGAATTGCAACCACATATAGAAATAATTTGAAGGGAACATGTCGGAGCAAGAACCAAACATCACACAATGACAAGCCAATATGCAAGTCAAGGAGCTAAGGGAACCATCTGTTATCTCCTTAAGGACACAGCCCTATTTCACCTTAAGGACCAGGCCATTTTTTGCAAATCTGACCAGTGTCACTTTAAGTGGTGATAACTTTAAAACGCTTTGACTTATCCAGGACATTCTGAGATTGTTTTTTCGTCACATATTGTACTTCATGGCACTGGTAAAATGAAGTAAAAAATAATTTATAAAATACCAAATTTAGCAAAAATTTAAAAAAATTGCAAATTTACAAGTTTCAATTTCTCTACTTCTATAATACATAGTAATACCTCCAAAAATAGTTATTACTTTACATTCCCCATATGTCTACTTCATGTTTAGATCATTTTGGGAATTCTATTTTATTTTTTGGGGATGTTACAAGGCTTAGAAGCAAATCTTGAAATATTTCAGAAATTTTCAAAAACTTAATTTTTAGGGACCAGTTCAGGTCTGAAGTCACTTTGCGAGGCTTGAATAATAGAAACCACCCAAAAATGACCCCATTCTAGAAACTACACCCCTCAAGGTATTCAAAACTGATTTTACAAACGTTGTTAACCCTCTAGGTGTTCCACAAGAATTAATGGAAAATAGAGGTACAATTTAAAAATGTTACTTTTTTGGCAGATTTTCCATTTCAAAAAAAAAAATCAGTTACAAAGCAAGGGTTAACAGCCAAACCAAACTCAATATTAATGGCTCTGATTCTGTAGTTTACAGTTTTTGGAAGGCAGGTTTTGCTGGACTTTTTTTTTTACACCATGTCCCATTTGAAGCCCCCCTAGAGTAGAAACTCCAAAAAAGTGACCCCATTTTAGAAACTACGGGATAGGGTGGAAGTTTTGTTGGTACTAGTTTAGGGTACATATGATTTTTGGTTGCTCTATATTACACTTTTTGTGAGGCAAGATAACAAGAAAAAGCTGTTTTGGCACAGTTTTTATTTTTTGTTATTTACAACATTCATCTGACAGGTTAGATCATGTGGTATTTTTATAGACCAGGTTGTCAAGGACGCAGCGATACCTAATATGTATACTTTTTTTATTTATGTAAGTTTTACACAATGATTTCATTTTTGAAGCAAAAAAATAATAATCATGTTTTAGTGTTACCATAGTCTGAGAGCAATATTTTTTCAGTTTTTGGGCAATTACCTTGGGTAGGGTATGATTTTTGCAGGATGAGATGACTGTTTTATTGGCACTATTTTGGGGTGCATGTGACTTTTTGATCGCTTGCCATTACACTTTTTGTGATGTAAGGTGACAAAGTGGTTTATTTACCAGTTTTTATTTTACATTTTTTATGGTGTTTATCTGAGGGGTTAGGTCATGTGATATTTTTATAGAGCCGGTCGATACGGATGCGGCGATACCTAATATGTATACTTTTTTTGTATTTATGTAATTTACACAATAAAAGCTTTTTTTTAAAAACAAAAAAAAATAAAAAAAATGATGTTTTAGTGTCTCCATATTCTGAGCTATAGTTGTTTTCTTTTGGCCGATTGTCTCAGGTAGGCGCTCATTTTTTGCGGGATGAGGTGACTGTTAGATTGGTACTATTTTGGTGGGCAAACGCCTTTTTGATCGCTTGCCGTTGTACTTTTTGTGATGTAAGGTGACAAAAAAAAATAAAATGAATGGGTACAGAACTGGTCCAGATCTGTTCCGCAAAAAACAGAACAGATCAGGAAAGAAACAGACATGTGAATGGACCCTTAGGCAAGTGACAAACCCAGCTCTGCTACATCTACAATGAGCAACTACAACAAATGTAATGCCAAACTGCAGTTCCTCTATGTGATTGTGATGCCTTGGATAGCTTCCACTGGACTCACAGCCTGTGGGTCCAGTGGAAGCTATACAAGGCCTCACATAGAGGAACTGCAGTTTGGCATTACATTTGTTGTAGTTGCTCATTGCTGATGTAGTAGAGCCGAGTTTGTCACTTGCCTAAGAATGAGGGGGGCAGTTTGTCACTTGCCTAAGGGAGGCCTCCCACTGTGCACATTAATCCTGGCTGATCGATCGCTGCTGCTCTCACATCTGTTGAGAGATTTCCTAAGGGGGTATTGACTGGCATTAGGGACGGGCTGGTGGATGAGGGCAGCCACCCAGTCCTGCCTATGGATCACCCAGTTTGCACTTAGCTATGCCCAGACACCATGCCAGGGGGTCCCTGATGTATTAACTGACCAATAACATGGAGATCCCAGTGCTGGCAAGGCAGCTGGCACTGGGATCTCCATGTTTATTTCATGTTAATTTTGCAGTTGTTTGTGTAAACTGGCACTTTACAATAAATGTTGCACTGAATTTTCAGCTAATTTTTTATTTTTTTATTTTTTTTTGGCAGGGGGGAGGGGGGGGGGGTTTGCAGTGGATCTTGGGTGAGTTCCCACACTTTTTCCCGGGACTTTACCCCTGCATTAGACCCTTTAAAGAGGTTGTACCAGAGTCACCATTGATACACTGCGATCACCCATCACTAGAAATAAATCTGGGGGAGAGGGAATGTACTCGCGCTACCTGTTCCTCTTCACTAGATGACCACAGTTTAAAGGAGTTTAATATCTGAATTGTGTCAGATCTTTGAGCAGTGATAAATGATTAACCTTTAGGGTCCATTTACACAAAGTGTTTTGTGGTCGATAAATTGCAGATCCGTAAAACATGAGTACCGGCCACGTGTATTCGGCAGAACGCACATAGCCAGCCCTATGACCGCAATCGCAGAAAAGAATAGGAATTTGACAATAGGACATGCTCCATCTTTTTGCAGGGCTGCGGAACGGAACTAAGCATGTGGACAGCACACGGTGTGCTGTCTGCATCTTTTGCTACCCCATTCAAATGCATGGGTCTGCATCTGTTCCAATGCAGACCCAAAAAACACGGTTGTGTGGATGGACGCTAAGAGCAATTTTATTCTGGAGATGAGCTAGTCTGCCGTCATACATTAGAGAGATCTTCTCACATATATTAGTTCTGAGACTATGAAGGGAGTTCCACTTCAAATTCCACTTTGTCAAATTATATTATGTAGCAAAGATCAAAGATCTGACCGACAAACTTCCTCCTGTGCCTGCAAATGGTGAAGATGTCAACAGATCAACACTGAAAGGCAAGGCATCAATCTCCAGTTTCCTTTGTATTTAGAAACATGAAAATATTTCATAGATTTGGTTAAATATAAAAAAATAATTGTCATATTTTAGGTCATCAATATCTAATCCGTGGGGGTCTGACACCCACAATCAGCTGTTGAAGACACTGGCCTTTTCTCAGCTTTCCCTAGGTCAGTGATGGCGAACCTATGGCACAGGTGCCAGAGGCGGCATTTAGAGCCCTCTCTGTGGGCACCCACACCCTGGAAAAAGTCTATGGTGTACCAATATGCCTTAGACTTTTCCTGCCATTCAGCAGCGCAGGGCGCACTATGAACAGCACAGGCAGCGCACTGAATGTAGGCAGGATATTGTAAATAAATGATAAAGTACATGGAAGATATTCTATACTGGCCTGTAGTATTCAAGGTAAATTGCTGTGTTGGCACTTTGCGATAAATAAGTGGGTTTATGTTGCAGTTTGGGCACTCAGTCTGTAAAAGGTTCGCCATCACTGCCCTAGGCCCTGTGATGTCATGTTGATAGGTCACACGGCCTAGGCGTAGCTCAGCCCTATTGAAGTGAATGGGGCTGTGCTGCAACACCAAGCACAGCCGCTATGAAAATGGACAGCACTTTGCTTGGTGAGCTGAGAGAAGGCCATGGCTCTACTGCGAGCACCGGTGCCTTCTCAAACAGCTGAAAGGCAGGGTCCTGGGTGTCAGGCCAATCAGATACTGTTGACATAGCCAGAGGATAGGTCATCAGTTGTTAAAGTCTCAGAAAATCCTTTTAAAATTTAGCAAACACACAAACCTTGTGTTTGCCAAGCCAAAATAATTCTCATTCGGAAGCTTTTTGAAAATCCTAACATTTGTAAACATTATGCACACTAACCTGAGAGTGTGACCTTGGTCTTCCAAGTATACACCATAGTCTTTTGAGATCTGATGAGTCAAGTCAGAAAGGAGAGGAATTTTCATTGGCCCAAGCCCACCTTGCTTCCGTGGCGTATTAATCCTGTGACGATTAAAAGACAACTGCTTCAGCTACAGTTACATATCGCTAGAGCCTAGAACAATTTGTATGAAATGACTAATTCCTTCTGTGTTCATACTGTGCTGCAGAATAGGCATCTCTTCAGATGTAATCAAAATGTAATGTTTCAGATCACGAGCCTTACAGTAGAAATTATAGAATATCATTATAGACAAGCTTTCGGTCTATTCTGGCAGGTTGATGCCAAGAATACCCCTCCTTCAGAAATCTGAAGTCTAAAAGGCTACTTTCACACTTGCGTTCAGAGCGGGTCCGTCTGGTGTCTGCACAGACGGATCCGCTTCCTATAATGCAGACGTTTGGATCTGTTCAGAACGGATCCGTCTGCATTATAGTTTAGAAAAAATTCTAAGTGTGAAAGTAGTTCAGACGGATCCGTCCAGACTTTACATTGAAAGTCAATGGGGGACGGATCCGTTTGAAAATTGAGCCATATTGGTCAACTTCAAACGGATCCGTCCCCATTGACTTACATTGTAAGTCTGGACGGATCCGTTTGCCTCCGCACAGCCAGGCGGACACCCGAACGCTGCAAGCAGCATTCGGGTGTCCGCTTGCTGAGCGGAGGCTGAACGCCGCCAGACTGATGTATTCTGAGCGGATCCGCATCCACTCAGAATGCATTGGGACAGTACGGATGCGTTCGGGGCCGCTTGCGAGACCCTTAAAACGGAGCTCACAAGCGGAGCCCCGAACGCTAGTGTGAAAGTAGCCTTAGTTATATATTAAAACTCAGAAAAATGGTCAGCCTCAAAATTATCTGGCAAAGCTTAATATCGGGTGTTAAATAATGACTTGGAGCCTCTGATAAAGGGAATATGACAAACATTATAACCACAATTATAGATTGGCTACAATGAATCCAAGGTGATACAAACCATGCCAAGTGTGTGAATTGCGAGTCCACGGAGCAGGCTACAACTTCCGTATTTATTGACCTAAATTCTTCTATACGGTCCCCAAATGCAATTATTTCAGTCGGGCAGACAAAAGTGCTAGGGAGAGATAGACAAGACAGCATTAACAGTTAACACGGTAGCTCCTGCACATCACTAAGTGTTTGGGGAGTGGACAGGATAGGCTCAGGAACCGAGCCAGCACCGTCAGCAGTGCGAGTGGGCGGTGATGACAAAATGGCCAGGATCAGAGCTGTAACATATGCTGTACATTTACAACGCTGACACTAGGTAGTTTGCTCCAAGCAATGTAAAGGTTAGGCTACTTTCACACTTGCGTTTTGGCTCAGTTTGAGATTCGTTCAGGGCCCACAAGCCGTCCAAAATGGATCAGTTTTGCCTTAATGCAGGGATGCCCAACCTGCGGCCCTCCAGCTGTTCCAAAAATACAACTCCCAGCATGCCTGGAGAGACTACAGCTATCAGCCTACAGCAGGGCATGATGGGAGTTGTAGTTTTACAACAGCTGGTGGGCCGCATGTTGAGCATCCCTGCCCTAATGCATTCCAAATGGAAAAGGATTCGCTCAGAATGCATCAGTTTGCCTCTGATCAGTCTCCATTCCGCTCTGGAGGTGGACATGAAAGCTGCCTGCAGCGTTTTGCTGTCCGCTTGACGAAACTGAGCCAAACGGATCCATCCAGGTACAATAGAAAACTGATCCGTCCCCCATTGACTTTCAATAGAGTTCATGACAGATCCGTCTTGGCTATGTTACAGATAATACAAACGGATCCGTTCATGACAGATGCATGCGGTTGTATTAATGCAACGGATCCGTTTTTGCAGATCCATGACAGATCCGCCCAAAACGCGAGTGTGAAAGTAGCCCAAGATGTTGGCACATCAGCAGTCCCTGCACAACGAGCAGCAGGCATGAGCTGGATGTTGTTCTACAGTTAAGTTTGCTTCTCTGCCACCTCTTTTTTGCATGGTTCCTGCCCTCCATCCATTGAGCCAAAGGTTTAACTAGCAGCACACTGTATTAGGGTTTCTTCAAAAACTGTTTGGTCCTGCAGTCTTTTGCATTCTTTACTTTTTAACGTGACCGTTCAATTGCCTATCCCAAATAATGCAATACTTTACTAATACAGTCTGTAGCAATTGACCTACCACATGGCAATGTAATCTTGTGATCTGTGCACATTGTACAGTGGAATATACCACAAAATGTCACACTTACAAATCAAGAGGGTAGAAGAAGAAAACCAAGTATTTTCCTTTGTAATCTGTAAGTTTCAGCTCTTTGAATTCTCCATTTATGACTGCAGTTCCCTCCCAGTATGGAGCTGGCTTGGAAACTAACAAGAAAAGGGAATAAAAGAGTTAAAATCATCATCTTTAGATTAACCTTTCAAAAAAAAAAAAAAAAAGCTGTTTCTAGTTTTATTTTATTATTAGGAGATATCAAATCTATAAAAATTATTGCTTAGTTGTTGAGTCTAAAAAGCCACAGAAGCTATGGCAATGGTGACCAGTGTGCAGTAAAGGTCCTGCTGGGTGTTACCAGTAGCTGGTGTGTCTCACACTGTGCAATCAGTGCTGCCAGTGACAGACTATGGGGACACACCCCGAACTGGTAACACCCATCTGAACCTATACTGCGAGCCATGGGAAGAAAAGACATGTTCAACCACACAGGACAGGAAAGCGCAGTGTGCACCAGCAGTTTTACCTCCAGGCGCCGTCACAACTAAACCATAGAGTTTTACATTACGTGTCCTAAACTGCAGACCAATGTCAACAGTCAGGTAACCGACAAGATGAACAAACAAGGGGAGAACGCCTTTGGTTTACAAAATGTAAGTGCCCCAAGAGATTATTCTCACCATCCCCTACTATTCATTAGCAAATTACCGTACACCCCTACACCTGGAAAGCATGCATCGCCGTGTATCATGATCATCCAGAGCTTCGTTCACAATTCTGCTGACATTCTTAATATGCAATTCAAGATGATGCAACCCAAGCAGGGAATGTCATGTGCAGACACTGAATAAGCAGACAACTACTGGAATATGAGAAAACACAATAAAGGCAGCAATAAGCCATTATGCATCGCAGTATGGGAAACCAAAAAAACCTTCACAGATCAGGTACAGCAGAGAATTTTGAAAGCTACGCAACACATGGCGGTATGTAGATGGAGAATCACACGAAGAAGAACTTGGACCATCAGTAAGGGGCTCCCTCCAATCAGAAGTTCAAAGGGATAAATCCCATCGCCCGGAGACACAACAGTCGCACAAAAATCCATCCAGTCATGTCACTATCCTGGGGATAGGGGATAATTTACTTAGGGCTCGTTCGTGTCCAGTTCCCGTATTGCAGACCGCATTTGCGGATCCACAATACACAGGCTCCGTTCCGTTGTCATTCCGCATCATGGATGCGGCCACATTTATTTCAGTGAGTCCGCAAATCCGGAGATGGGGTACAGAAGCATAGAACGGAACACTACAGAGTGCTTTCTGGGGTTCCATTCCGTGCCTCCGAACCGCAAAAAGATAAAACATGCTTATTTTTTTGCAGCAAGGAGGGATCACAAACCCATTCAAGTGAATGGGTATGCGATCCCCATGCGCCTGCCCCACAGAAGGTGCCCGGGCATCGCAGACCACAATTTGCGGTTCACAGCACAGGCAACCAACGGTCATGTGAACGAGCCCTTACTGAAATACCTCCAACACTGGCACCTATGGGTGGAAGCATCTGCTGAGCACACCTGCCCCAGGAAACCTCCTGACAAGGAGTAGGATAGATGCTGTAGACCAGGTATCCTTGCAAAACTACAACTCCCAGCATGCCCCAACAGCCTACAGCAGGGCATTGTGGGAGTTGTAGTTTTACAACAGCTGGATGCCTGAAGTAGACAGTGTGAAAAGAGCCCAACACAAGGATCTATACAGAAACAGGGAGAAGTGAATCCACTGAAGACTATGGGAAAAAATAAGTCACAGCCTATGAGAAGTTATAAACCCTCCACATCTGATGTGAGCCCCCAGCAGGATAGAACCTTGATACATAGAAATCCCATAGAGATCGCACTCAGAGACGCGCCTCGTGTGTACAGGGCTCTGCTCGCTTTGAGCCGTCGCCTCCACCACTGATGATAATGAACCGGAGCGGCTGCACCAATAGGAGGCGCCCAGCGCAGCACTGGAGGAGGCGGCGGCTCCCAGGAGCGCGTGCACTGCCCCCCGCTTCTCTGCTCCCGGCACCCACTTTTAGCTTTGCTGAGGTGCAGTGAGTGGTCGGACACTGGCACACGGGTGGCCTCCCCGGGGTACACCTGCCCTCCAGCGTAGAAGTGACACTCTCCGTCCTGAGCAGCTCTGCCGGACCGGGCCTGCTCCTTGTCTTCTGCGGCTTGAGAAATGCCAGGCAGTGTCTGAGACAAGGCAATGCAGAGAGCCAGAAAGACTGCGGGCCGGGACAGCGGGGCCTCCATCCTGAGCGGGAGCTGCGGAGGACACGTACTGCCGGGACGTGACAGGGATCCGGAGGAGGCGGGAGAGCTGAGGGGATATATGGGAGGGGCGGGGCCTACACAATTAACCCTCCGCCCACCGGCTTATTATGAATATTGCAATGGAGCATAATTCTGCTCTTCACCTCTGTCATGACTGCTTTAATTAATATTTCACATTTATAAGTATACAGGCCCACTACAGGCTGTACACAGCCACATACAAGACACCCCTGTCATTGACACGCTGGACGCATGCTGCACACACCACTGACAGACTGGACGAATGCTGCACACACCACTGACACACTGGACGCATATAAGATGTCACTGACGCGCTGGACGCATGCTGCACACACCACTGACAGACTGGACGCATATAAGACGTCACTGACGCGCTGGACGCATGCTGCACACACCACTGACACACTGGACGCATATAAGACGCACTGGACGCATGCTGCACACACCACTGACGCGCTGAACGCATATAAGACGTCACTGACGCGCTGGACGCATGCTGCACACACCACTGACAGACTGGGCGCATGCTGCACACACCACTGACAGACTGGTCGCATGCTGCACACACCACTGACAGACTAGACGCATGCTGCACACACCACTGACAGACTGGACGCATATAAGACGTCACTGACGCGCTGGACGCATGCTGCACACACCACTGACACACTGGACGCATATAAGACGCACTGGACGCATGCTGCACACACCACTGACGCGCTGAACGCATATAAGACGTCACTGACGCGCTGGACGCATGCTGCACACACCACTGACAGACTGGGCGCATGCTGCACACACCACTGACAGACTGGTCGCATGCTGCACACACCACTGACAGACTAGACGCATGCTGCACACACCACTGACAGACTAGACGCATGCTGCACACACCACTGACAGACTGGACACATATTAGACGTCACTGACGTGCTGGACGCATGCTGCACACACCACTGACACACTGGACGCATATAAGACGCACTGGACGCATGCTGCACACACCACTGACACACTGGACGCATATAAGACTTCACTGACGCGCTGGACGCATGCTGCACACACCACTGACACACTGGACGCATATAAGACGCACTGGACGCATGCTGCACACACCACTGACAGACTGGACACATATTAGACGTCACTGACGTGCTGGACGCATGCTGCACACACCACTGACGCGCTGAACACATATAAGACGTCACTGACGCGCTGGACGCATGCTGCACACACCACTGACAGACTGGTCGCGTGCTGCACACACCACTGACAGACTAGACGCTTGCTGCACACACCACTGACAGACTAGACGCATGCTGCACACACCACTGACAGACTGGACGCATATAAGACGTCACTGACGCGCTGGACGCATGCTGCACACACCACTGACAGACTGGACGCATGCTGCACTCACCACTGACAGACTGGACGCATGCTGCACACACCACTGACAAGCTGGACACATATTAGACGTCACTGACGCGCTGGATGCATGCTGCACACACCACTGACGCGCTGAACGCATATAAGACGTCACTGACGCGCTGGACGCATGCTGCACACACCACTGACAGACTGGACGCATGCTGCACACACCACTGACAGACTGGACGCATGCTGCACACACCACTGACAATGGATGGATGGTGACATATGGGCAGCATGGTGGCTCAGTGGTTACCACTGGAGTCTTGCAGCGCTGGGGTCCTAGGTTCAAATCTGACCAAGGACAACATCTGCATGAAGTTTGTATGTTCTCCCTGTGTTTGTGTGGGTTTTCTCCGGTTTCCTCCCACACTCCAAAGACATACTGATGGGATCATAGACAGTGTGACACGCTGGAGAATAGTGCAGAATATGTCAGCACTATATAAGTGCGTAAAATAAACAGACTGGATGCATCCTGCCAGGGGTGGATTGGGAACCTAAAGTGGCCCTGGAAAAAAATACCTAAAAGTGGCCCCATGAGGGTCTAAGTTGAGAGGGCAGCAAAAGCAGAGGGATCGACAATACCGTAGCACTAGGGATGAGCGAACCCGAACTGTATAGTTCGGGTTCGTACCGAATTTTGGGGTGTCCGTGACACGGACCCGAACATTTTCGTAAAAGTCTGGGTTCGGGTTCGGTGTTCGGCGCTTTCTTGGCGCTTTTTGAAAGGCTGCAAAGCAGCCAATCAACAAGCGTCATACTACTTGCCCCAAGAGGCCATCACAGCCTTGCCTACTATTGGCATGGCTGTGATTGGCCAGTGCAGCCTGTGACCCAGCCTCTATATAAGCTTGGGTCACGTAGCGCTGCACGTCACTCTGCTGATTCAAGCATAGGGAGAGGTTGCTGCTGCGACGTTAGGGCGAGATTAGGCAGATTAACTCCTCCAAAAGACTTCATTCTGTGATCGATCTCCAGCTGTGGATCATTGAAGTGCTAATATCGACTTGCTCACTTTTTTTAGGCTGCCCAGAGCGTTTTTAGATCACTTTTTCTGGGGTGATCGGCGGCCATTTTGTGGCTTGTGGTGCGCCAGCACAAGCTACCACCAAGTGTATTTAACCATCAATAGTGTGGTTATTTTTTGCTATATCCTACATCAGCTGCAGGCTGAGCCTGTGTCACCGAAGTGCATTTAACCATCAACAGTCTGGTTATTTTTTGGCCATATACTACATCAGGTGCAGGCTGAGCCTGTGTCACCCAAGTGCATTTAACCATCAACAGTGTGGTTCATTTTTGGCCATATACTACATCAGGTGCAGGC
Organism: Bufo bufo; assembly: GCF_905171765.1. Classification (NCBI taxonomy): domain Eukaryota; kingdom Metazoa; phylum Chordata; class Amphibia; order Anura; family Bufonidae; genus Bufo; species Bufo bufo. The sequence goes on along the minus strand of NC_053391.1, from coordinate 138,008,899 downwards.
TGAGCCTGTGTCACCCAAGTGCATTTAACCATCAACAGTGTGGGTAATTTTTGGCCATATACTACATCAGGTGCAGGCTGAGCCTGTGTCACCCAAGTGCATTTAACCATCAATAGTGTGGTTATTTTTTGGCCATATACTACATCAGGGGCAAGTTGAGCCTGTCACCCAGCGCCTAAAAAATAGACCTGACATTTCTATTCAACCAAATCTGTACTGTTTTAGCTGGTCAAGTTATTTGTAGTGACTGTAAAAGCACAGTTTTTGTTCTGGGTTGAAAAACTATTCCCAAATTTGACATTCTCAAAATAAGTAGTTTATGCTATATCAGGCCTACTTTAAATCTATCCCAAAAAGGATATCTTAGATTCAAGGTGCTGATAGTGTCATTCAGAAAAACTTAACACACACGCTACCGTGCAGATACAAGTCTAATTCTGTGATTAAACGTATACCTGTCACACAGCGCAAAAAAAAATAGGTCTCACATTTCTATTCAACCAAATCTGTACTGTTTGAGCTGGTCAAGTTATTTGTAGTGACTGTAAAAGCACAGTTTTTGTTCTGGGTTGAAAAACTTTTCCCAAATTTGACATTCTCAAAATAAGTAGTTTATGCTATATCAGACCTACTTTAAATCTATCCCAAAAAGGATATCTTAGATTCAAGGTGCTGATAGTGTCATTCAGAAAAATTTAACACACACGCTACCGTGCAGATACAAGTCTAATTCTGTGATTAAACGTATACCTGTCACACAGCGCAAAAAAAAATAGGTCTCACATTTCTATTCAACCAAATCTGTACTGTTTGAGCTGGTCAAGTTATTTGTAGTGACTGTAAAAGCACAGTTTTTGTTCTGGGTTGAAAAAGTATTCCCAAATTTGACATTCTCAAAATAAGTAGTTTATGCTATATCAGGCCTACTTGAAATCTATCCCAAAAAGGATATCTTAGATTCAAGGTGCTGATAGTGTCATTCAGAAAAACTTAACACCCACACGCTACCGTGCAGATACAAGTCTAATTCTGTGATTAAACGTATACCTGTCACACAGCGCAAAAAAAAATAGGTCTCACATTTCTATTCAACCAAATCTGTACTGTTTGAGCTGGTCAAATTATTTGTAGTGACCGTAAAAGCACAGTTTTTGTTCTGGGTTGAAAAACTATTCCCAAATTTGACATTCTCAAAATAAGTAGTTTATGCTATATCAGGCCTACTTGAAATCTATCCCAAAAAGGATATCTTAGATTCAAGGTGCTGATAGTGTCATTCAGAAAAACTTAACACACACGCTACCGTGCAGATACAAGTCTAATTCTGTGATTAAACCTATACCTGTCACACAGCGCAAAAAAAAATAGGCCTCACATTTCTATTCAAACAAATCTGTACTGTTTGAGCTGGTCAAATTATTTGTAGTGACCGTAAAAGCACAGTTTTTGTTCTGGGTTGAAAAACTATTCCCAAATTTGCCATTTTCAAAATTGTGGTGAACGGGAACAATGAGGAAAACATCTAATAAGGGACGTGGACATGGTCGTGGTGGTGTTAGTGGACCCTTTGGTGCTGGGAGAGGACGTGGCCGTTCTGCCACAGCCACACATCCTAGTGAACCAACTACCTCAGGTCCCAGTAGCCAGCAGAATTTACAGCGATATTTGGTGGGGCCCAATGCTGTTCTAAGGATGGTAAGGCCTGAGCAGGTACAGGCATTAGTCAATTGGGTGGCCGACAGTGCATCCAGCACGTTCACATTATCTCCCACCCAGTCTTCTGCAGAAAGCGCACAGATGGCGCATGAAAACCAAGCCCATCAGTCTGTCACATCACCCCCATGCATATCAGGGAAACTGTCTGAGCCTCAAGTTATGCAGCAGTCTCTTATGCTGTTTGAAGACTCTGCTGCCAGGGTTTCCCAAGGGCATCCACCTAGCCCTTCCCCAGGGGTGGAAGAGATAGAATGCACTAACGCACAACCACTTATGTTTCTTGATGATGAGGACATGGGAATACCACCTCAGCACGTCTCTGATGATGACGAAACACAGGTGCCAACTGCTGCGTCTTTCTGCAGTGTGCAGACTGAACAGGAGGTCAGGGATCAAGACTGGGTGGAAGACGATGCAGGGGACGATGAGGTCCTAGACCCCACATGGAATGAAGGTCGTGCCACTGACTTTCACAGTTCGGAGGAAGAGGCAGTGGTGAGACCGAGCCAACAGCGTAGCAAAAGAGGGAGCAGTGGGCAAAATCAGAACACCCGCCGCCAAGAGACTCCGCCTGCTACTGACCGCCGCCATCTGGGACCGAGCACCCCAAAGGCAGCTTCAAGGAGTTCCCTGGCATGGCACTTCTTTAAACAATGTGCTGACGACAAGACCCGAGTGGTTTGCACGCTGTGCCATCAGAGCCTGAAGCGAGGCATTAATGTTCTGAACCTTAGCACAACCTGCATGACCAGGCACCTGCATGCAAAGCATGAACTGCAGTGGAGTAAACACCTTAAAAACAAAGAAGTCACTCAGGCTCCCCCTGCTACCTCTTCTGCTGCTGCCGCCTCGGCCTCTTCTGCTGCTGCTGCCGCAGCCTCGGCCTCTTCCTCCGCCTCTGGAGGAACGTTGGCACCGGCCGCCCAGCAAACATGGGATGTACCACCAACACCACCACCTGCGTCACCAAGCATCTCAACCATGTCACATGGCAGCGTTCAGCTCTCCATCTCACAAACATTTGAGAGAAAGCGTAAATTCCCACCTAGCCACCCTCGATCCCTGGCCCTGAATGCCAGCATTTCTAAACTACTGGCCTATGAAATGCTGTCATTTAGGCTGGTGGACACAGACAGCTTCAAACAGCTCATGTCGCTTGCTGTCCCACAGTATGTTGTTCCCAGCCGCCACTACTTCTCCAAGAGAGCCGTGCCTTCCCTGCACAACCAAGTGTCGGATAAAATCAAGTGTGCACTGTGCAACGCCATCTGTGGCAAGGTCCACCTAACCACAGATACGTGGACCAGTAAGCACGGCCAGGGACGCTATATCTCCCTAACTGCACACTGGGTAAATGTAGTGGCGGCTGGGCCCCAGGCGGAGAGCTGTTTGGCGCACGTCCTTCCGCCGCCAAGGATCGCAGGGCAACATTCTTTGCCTCCTGTCTCCTCCTCCTCCTACTCAGCTTCCTCCTCCTCTTCTTCCACCTGCTCATCCAGTCAGCCACACACCTTCACCACCAACTTCAGCACAGCCCGGGGTAAACGTCAGCAGGCCGTTCTGAAACTCATATGTTTGGGGGACAGGCCCCACACCGCACAGGAGTTGTGGCGGGGTATAGAACAACAGACCGACGAGTGGTTGCTGCCGGTGAGCCTCAAGCCCGGCCTGGTGGTGTGCGATAATGGGCGAAATCTCGTTGCAGCTCTGGGACTAGCCGGTTTGACGCACATCCCTTGCCTGGCGCATGTGCTGAATTTGGTGGTGCAGAAGTTCATTCGCAACTACCCCGACATGTCAGAGCTGCTGCATAAAGTGCGGGCTGTCTGTTCGCGCTTCTGGCGTTCACACCCTGCTGCTGCACGCCTGTCTGCGCTACAGCGTAACTTCGGCCTTCCCACTCACCGCCTCATATGCGATGTGCCCACCAGTTGGAACTCCACCTTGCACATGCTGGACAGACTGTGCGAGCAACAGCAGGCCATAGTGGAGTTTCAGCTGCTGCACGCACGGGTCAGTCGCACTGCGGAACAGCACCACTTCACCACCAATGACTGGGCCTCCATGCGAGACCTGTGTGCCCTGTTGCGCTGTTTCGAGTACTCCACCAACATGGCCAGTGGCGATGACGCCGTTATCAGCGTTACAATACCACTTCTATGTCTCCTTGAGAAAACACTTAGGGCGATGATGGAAGAGGGGGTGGCCCAGGAGGAGGAAGAGGGGTCATTTTTAGCACTTTCAGGCCAGTCTCTTCGAAGTGACTCAGAGGGAGGTTTTTTGCAACACCAGAGGCCAGGTACAAATGTGGCCAGACAGGGCCCACTACTGGAGGACGAGGATGAGGAGGAGGTGGAGGAGGATGAGGATGAAGCATGTTCACAGCGGGGTGGCACCCAAAGCAGCTCGGGCCCATCACTGGTGCGTGGCTGGGGGGAAACACAGGACGATGACGATACGCCTCCCACAGAGGACAGCTTGTCCTTACCTCTGGGCAGCCTGGCACACATGAGCGACTTCATGCTGCAGTGCCTGCGCAACGACAGCAGAGTTGCCCACATTTTAACGTGTGCGGACTACTGGGTTGCCACCCTGCTTGATCCCCGGTACAAAGACAATGTGCCCACCTTACTTCCTACATTGGAGCGTGATAGGAAGATGCGCGAGTACAAGCGCACGTTGGTAGACGCGCTACTGAGAGCATTCCCAAATGTCACAGGGGAACCAGTGGAAGCCCAAGGCGAAGGCAGAGGAGGAGCAAGAGGTCGCCAAGGCAGCTGTGTCACGGCCAGCTCCTCTGAGGGCAGGGTTAGCATGGCAGAGATGTGGAAAAGTTTTGTCACCACGCCACAGCTAACTGCACCACCACCTGATACGGAACGTGTTAGCAGGAGGCAACATTTCACTAACATGGTGGAACAGTACCTGTGCACACCCCTCCACGTACTGACTGATGGTTCGGCCCCATTCAACTTCTGGGTCTCCAAATTGTCCACGTGGCCAGAGCTAGCCTTTTATGCCTTGGAGGTGCTGGCCTGCCCGGCGGCCAGCGTTTTGTATGAACGTGTATTCAGCACGGCAGGGGGCGTCATTACAGACAAACGCAGCCGCCTGTCTACAGCCAATGTGGACAAGCTGACGTTCATAAAAATGAACCAGGCATGGATCCCACAGGACCTGTCCATCCCTTGTGCAGATTAGATATTAACTACCTCCCCTTAACAATATATTATTCTACTCCAGGGCACTTCCTCATTCAATCCTATTTTTATTTTCATTTTACCATTATATTGCGGGGCAACCCAAAGTTGAATGAACATCTCCTCTGTCTGGGTGCCGGGCCTAAATGTGTGACAGTGGCCTGTTCCAGTGGTGGGTGACGTGAAGCCTGATTCTCTGCTATGACATGAAGACTGATTCTGTGCTGACATAAGGCCAGATTCTCTGTTACGGGACCTCTCTCCTCTGCCTGGGTGCCTGGGCCTAAATATGTGACAGTGGCCTGTTCCAGTGGTGGGTGACGTGAAGCCTGATTCTCTGCTATGACATGAAGACTGATTCTGTGCTGACATAAGGCCAGATTCTCTGTTACGGGACCTCTCTCCTCTGCCTGGGTGCCTGGGCCTAAATATGTGACAGTGGCCTGTTCCAGTGGTGGGTGACGTGAAGCCTGATTCTCTGCTATGACATGAAGACTGATTCTTGCGCTGACATAAGGCCAGATTCTCTGTTACGGGACCTCTCTCCTCTGTCTGGGTGCCGGGGCCTAAATATGTGACAGTGGCCTGTTCCAGTGGTGGGTGACGTGAAGCCTGATTCTCTGCTATTTCATGAAGACTGATTCTGTGCTGACATAAAGCCAGATTCTCTGTTACGGGACCTCTCTCCTCTGCCTGGGTGCCTGGGCCTAAATATGTGACAGTGGCCTGTTCCAGTGGTGGGTGACGTGAAGCCTGATTCTCTGCTATGACATGAAGACTGATTCTGTGCTGACATAAGGCCAGATTCTCTGTTACGGGACCTCTCTCCTCTGCCTGGGTGCCTGGGCCTAAATATGTGACAGTGGCCTGTTCCAGTGGTGGGTGACGTGAAGCCTGATTCTCTGCTATGACATGAAGACTGATTCTGTGCTGACATAAGGCCAGATTCTCTGTTACGGGACCTCTCTCCTCTGTCTGGGTGCCGGGGCCTAAATATGTGACAGTGGCCTGTTCCAGTGATGGGTGACGTGAAGCCTGATTCTCTGCTATGGCATGAAGAGACTGATTCTCTGCTGACATGAAGCCAGATTCTTTGCTATGGCATGAAGAGACTGATTCTCTGCTGATGTGAAGCCAGATTCTCTGCTATGGGACCTCTGTCCAATTGATATTGGTTAATTTTTATTTTTTTTATTTTTATTTTAATTCATTTCCCCATCCACATTTGTTTGCAGGGGATTTACCTACATGTTGCTGCCTTTTGCAGCCCTCTAGCTCTTTCCTGGGCTGTTTTACAGCCTTTTTAGTGCCCAAAAGTTCGGGTCCCCATTGACTTCAATGGGGTTCGGGTTCGGGACGAAGTTCGGGTCGGGTTCGGATCCCGAACCCGAACATTTCCGGGAAGTTCGGCCGAACTTCTCGAACCCGAACATCCAGGTGTTCGCTCAACTCTACGTAGCACAAAATACCACAGTGCCACGCAATATATTGCCACAAAAGCTGTCCCTCTGAGTTGGCCATCAATAGAGACCATTTTCTCTCCTCTTTCAGTTGTCTCTGATTCAAACCCATGTGACGTTAGCATGTCACATGACCCTGTGACATAACAAGGCGCATGGGATTTAACCCAAGCCCTGAGGCACCCCTCCTATACTAAGTCTCGCCCATGTACCCACTAAGTGTACTTTCACATCAGTGTTTATGCTGTCCGTTATAATAATACAACCGGCTGCATCTGTTCAGAACGGATCCAGTTGTATTATATAAAAAAATTAAGAAACCAGATGAAAAAACGGATCCGGCAACATTTCGGCCGCCTCTGCATGTTTGCCATGCTGCCACCGCCATTATAGTCAATGGAGCCAGAGCGGACATCCGGCAGCACGCATGCATGGATCCGGCAGGCTGTTCACCTACCGAAACAGCCTGCCGGAGAAGGCTGCCGCTAACGTGAAAGTAGCCTTGCACGGTTTTTGGTGCCGATCCGGCTTGTTCAGCAAACGAGAATGGAATACATTCTGATGCAATCCGTTCCAGTTTGTTTGTTCCGTTTTGTCTCCATTGACAATAAATGGGGACAAATCTGAAGCATTTTCCTCCGATTTTCAGATCCTCTGCCGGATCTCAAAACCGAAAAGAAAATCGAATATATAAAAACACACTAATTCGTATTGAAGCTATTTTTTTAGAAAAATTTGGTGAAGCGATCGAATTGAATTTTTTAAAACCTCACTCATCTCTGAATATAATTATTAGCCAGTGTGGAGAATAGCAAAGCGAAGTAATGATTAGCTACTTGTGCAAAACTCTATATATACAGCGTGAGAAGGGTACAGATGTAAGATACAGTATGTTAAGAGCTTGTGTATTAACAAAAGGCTTGAATCCGAAGAGTCTGAATTACCCCTGTCTAGTCACTGAAGTTCCTTAGGCCCGCTAGAAGAAATTATTTGGACGGCCCAACCTCTGCGAATACATGACATCGCATCTCAATGTATAACAAATTTTTTATCATGGTACATGCAGGACTTATCAGATACTGTATTTTTCACTTTGTAAGACATACTTTTTCCCCCAAAAGTGAGGAAAAAAGGGTAGTGCATCTTATACAGCGAATACTAGTGAGCGCTTCCATTAGGTAAGTGCTCACTAGTATTCAGTAGGCGTAGGAAGCAGTGAGTGTAGCGCTGGCTGTACTCACCGCTCTCTGGTTTTCTCCAGAAGCTGCGCTGCATGGTCCTCACTGCGTACAGCGTCAGGATGTAGGGAGCGTACTATGACCTGACGCTGTGCAACTAGAAGACCAGGGAGCGGAGAGTGCAAGAAGAGCGGCTGGATGTGCACAGTGGCAGCACTGTCCGGAGAGGTAAGTTCACTTAGTAATTTTTGGTCTGATCTGAGCTCTGATATGGGGGTCTTACCTGAGGTCTGATATGGGGGTCTGATCTGAGGTTTGATATGGGGGTCTGATCTGAGGTCTGATATGGGGGTCTGATCTTAGGTCTGATTTGAGGTCTTAAATGGGGGTCTTATCTGCAGTCTGATGAAGATTGGGGGTCTGATGAAAAATATATTTTTCTGATTTTCCATTGTTAAAGGCTATTTACACATTTGGGGGAATTTTTTTATTGCATTGTACTTGTTTTGAGCTAAAAATTATTTTTCAAATTGGTCTTTATTAAAAAATATGGAGCCCTTTTTTCTATACAGCCTTGTTGTCACGGGGCGCCAAAGGCGCACTCGGTCTCCCATCAGCCGCAGACCTGCTGCTTAGCTTCGGGAGTGAGGATCTGTGTTTGGCCTCGTTCCCAGGGCAGCTTTGCTAGCTGGGAGGCTCCTAGGTCTGCCTTGAGCACCGAGCTGATCACTCGGTGCTCGATTTGTCTGTCTGTCGGTCATGTGACGCTGGCCACATCACAAGACCCTCACTCCCCACTATAAATACAGGCAGCCTGCTGGCCACAGGTTGCCTGTTAATTTTAGGTATCTGGTGATTGTTTTGTTCCTGCATACTTACCTGATCCTGTGTTCCCTGACGATTCTCTGCTGCTCCTCCTGTACTGCGCATCTCTCCTGTTATCCTGACCCCGGCTTCCACCTGACGATTCTTTGTGGACTCCTGTTCGTTTCTCTCCTGGTATTTGACCTCGGCTTTTCCTGACTATTCTCTGCTCATTCCTTAGTACTGCGTAGCTCTCTAGGTATTGACCCGGTCCGTTCACGTTCCGTTATTTGTCTTGTCTGTCTTCCCAGCACGTATCCTAAGTTAGGGACTGCCGTCTAGTTGTCCCCTGTCATTAGGACTTGCGAGTCAAGTAGGCAGGGCCAGGGGGGAGGGTGGAGCGCAGTGGTCACTATCCTCACCCCTGTGTGTATGTGTATGTTACCGTCACACTTGTGTTCCTCTATAGTAGAAGGATGGACTCCTTATCTTTGCTCTCTGACACTTTAAACACCTATTATAGCTCAGCTCTTATCTTACTGATAAGAATGTGGTCTAAATAAGTGTTTATGACCTCTCAATAATTTAGAGGTTTATTAGATGACCAGCACAAAGTGAAATTGAAAGTACCATTCACACAGCTAGACAGTTAACCCTTTGTGACAGAACAGCTCAATATTTTTAATAAATATCAATTGAAAAAATGATTTTTGGCCCAAAATTAGTAAAATACAATCATAAAAAATTGCCCCAAAGGTGTACATAGCCTTTAAAAACTAGGTGCGTCTTATAATCCGTGCCGTGTTATAAATTGAAAAGTTCTGTATATTTGGATTATTGGTAGAGATGTCCCGAACTATTCGCCGGCGAACATCGCTTGTTCGCCGCGGCGGGCGAACATATGCGATGTTCGGTCCGCCCCCTATACATCATCATTGAGCAAACTTTGACCCTGTACCTCACAGTCAGCAGACACATTCATTCCAGCCAATCAGCATACCCTCCCTCCCACCTCCTATCAAAAAGCAAGGACAGCATCCATCTTAGATTCATTCTGAAGCTGCAGTGTCACAAATTTGACTAAGTTGTAATCGCAATGCGATTAATACAGGTTATATTAATCGCATTGTGAATTCAACTTAGAGCTGGGTTCCTAATGGTTGTATTGCTAGAATATAACGAAGATTGAGAATATCGCGATGAACATATGCAATGTTCGGTCCGCCCCCTTTACGTCATCATTGAGCAAACTTTGACCCTGTACCTCACATGGAGGCAAATGACACACTCTAACACTAACTTGGTACCTAAATAAATAATTGACACCAACCCCCTCCCTCCCCAGTTTGAATATCATTGGTGGCCAGTGTGCGGCCCCCACTCCCTCCCTCTATTGTATTATCATTGGTGGCCAGTGTGCGGCCTCCCCCGGCCCCCCCTCCCTCCCTCTATTGTATTATCATTGGTGGCCAGTGTGCACCCCCCCTCCCTCCCACGATTGTAATATCATTGGTGGCCAGTGTGCGCCCCCCCCCCCCCCCCCCCGATCATTGGTGGCAGCGGAGAGTTCCGATCGGAGTCCCAGTTTAATCGCTGGGGCTCCGATCGGTAACCATGGCAACCAGGACGCTACTGCAGGCCTGGTTGCCATGGTTACTTAGCAATATTACAATATTAGAAGCATCATACTTACCTGCTGCGCTGTCTGTGACCGGCCGGGAGCTCCTCCTACTGGTAAGTGACAGGTCTGTGCGGCGCATTGCTTAATGATCTGTCACTTACCAGTAGGAGGAGCTCCCGGCCGGTCACAGACAGCGCAGCAGGTAAGTATGATGCTTCTAATATTGTAATATTGCTAAGTAACCATGGCAACCAGGCCTGCAGTAGCGTCCTGGTTGCCATGGTTACCGATCAGAGCCCCAGAGCGATTAAACTGGGACTCCGATCGGAACTCTCCGCTGCCACCAATGATCGGGGAGGGGGAGAGGGGAGGCCGCACACTGGCCACCAATGATAATACAATAGAGGGAGGGAGAGGAAGCCGCACACTGGCCACCAATGATATTACAATAGAGGAAGGGGGGGGGGGCGTACTGGCCACCAATGAAATTAAAACTGGGGAGGGAGGGGGGTCTGCCCCCTGCTGCCTGGCAGCCCCTGATCTCTTATAGGGGGCTATGATATGCACAATTAACCCCTCAGGTGCAGCATCTGAGGGGTTAATTGTGCGGATCACAGCCCCCTGTAAGAGATCGGGTGCTGCCAGGCAGCAGGGGGCAGTCATGTACACAGTTCGTAGTATATTCTAACTAGAAGCGTCCCCATCACTATGGGAACGCCTCTGTGTTAGAATATACTGTCGGATATGAGTTTTCACGAAGTGAAAACTCATCTCTGAAAAAGCTTTTATGCAGACGGATCTTCGGATCCGTCTGTATGAAAGTAACCTACGGACGTGGATGCCAATCTTGTGTGCATCCGTGTTCTTTCACGGACCCATTGACTTGAATGGGTCCGTGAACCGTTGTCCGTCAAAAAAATAGGACAGGTCATATTTTTTGTACGGACAGGAAACACGGATCACGGATGCGGCTGCAAAACGGTGCATTTTCCGATTTTTCCACGGACCCATTGAAAGTCAATGGGTCCGCGAAAAAAAAACGGAAAATGGCACAACGGCCACGGATGCACACAACGGTCGTGTGCATGAGGCCTTAGTGAGAGGCGGGACAGTGCAGCTGCTGCTGATTTAATAGGGAAATCGATAGTTAGGCCAGTGTATTCAGTATCCACTCCAGTCCTGAAAGACTTATCTGATCTGCTGTAAGGACAGCGTCCTGACAGCACCCCAAAAAGCAATTTTTAGGGCTAGTACATCAGTCTGCTTTTTATTTTTTTTCCCTCTGTAATCTAATTGCAGTTGCCTGCCAGCGTGTGTGTCAGGTACACAGCGTATACGGTGCCCACTTGCCCAGTGCCACCACTCATATCTGGTGTCACAGTAGATTACATTTAAAAAAATCTAAAAACTTTTTTGACTGTAATATAATTGCAGTTAGTTGCCTGAAAGCGTGTGTGTCAGGCCTACAGTGTGTACTGTGCCAACTACTGCCAGTGCACAGTGCCACCAGTGCCACTCATATCTGGTGTCACAGTAGATTACATTAAAAAAGAAAAAAAAACTTTTTTGACTGTAATATAATTGCAGTTAGTTGCCTGCAAGCGTGTGTGTCAGGCCTACAGTGTGTACTGTGCCAACTACTGCCAGTGCACAGTGCCACCAGTGCCACTCATATCTGGTGTCACAGTAGATTACATTAAAAAAAACAACACTTTTTTGACTGTAATATAATTGCAGTTAGTTGCCTACAAGCGTGTGTGTTAGGCCTACAGTGTGTACTGTGCCAACTACTGCCAGTGCACAGTGCCACTCATATCTGGTGTCACAGTAGATTACATAAAAAATAAAAAAAACACTTTTTGGATTGTAATATAATTGCAGTTAGTTGCCTGCAAGCGTGTGTGTCAGGCCTACCGTGTGTACTGTGCCAACTACTGCCAGTGCACAGTGCCACTCATATCTGGCGTCACAGTAGATTACATTTTAAAAAAAAAACACTTTTTTGACTGTAATATAATTGCAGCTAGTTGCCTGCAAGCGTGTGTGTCAGGCCTACAGTGTGTACTGTGCCAACTACTGCCAGTGCACAGTGCCACTCATATCTGGTGTTACAGTAGTTTACATTTAAAAAAATATATATATCTTTTTTTGACTGTAATATAATTGCAGTTAGTTGCCTGCAAGCGTGTTTGTCAGGTCTACAGTGTGTACTGTGCCAACTACTGCCAGTACACAGTGCCACTCATATCTGGTGTCACAGTAGATTACATAAAAAAAACAAAAACTTTTTTGACTGTAATATAATTGCAGTTAGTTGCCTGCAAGCGTGTGTGTCAGGCCTACAGTGTGTACTGTGCCAACTACTGCCAGTGCACAGTGCCACTCATATCTGGTGTCACAGTAGATTACATTTAAAAAAACAAACACTTTTTACATAGTAACATATAGGGTTGTTGCGGGTATCGAAATTTCGATACCCAATCGATACTTTTGTCCCGGTATCGATACGATACCGGGATTTCCGTTTTTTCGATACTGGGCTGCGCTTCTGCGCAGTCTAGTATCTCTGAACATGAGCGCGCTGCTATCGGCGCGCTCATGTTCTCTCTCAGCAGCACGGGGAGAAGGAAGCTGTCCTCCCTCCCCCTGTGCTGCTGCCGCTGCCACCAATGAGAAGAGAGGGGCGGAGGAGGGGCGGCAATGAGAAGAGAGGGGCGGAGGAGGGGCGGCAATGAGAAGAGAGGGGCGGAGGAGGGGCGGGCGCACTGCGCCACCAATGATAGGATTACTATCGGAGCGATGGGAGGAGACATCAGCTTCACTAGTGGGCGTTCCTTTTCCCTGCGCTGCGATTGGACAGCGCTACAGCCAGGGAGAAGGAACGCCCACTAGTGAAGCTGATGTCTCCTCCCATCGCTCCGATAGTAATCAGCAGCATGTGGAGCAGGAGAGGAGACAGTAATGGGGCACTGCGGGCGAACGGAGCGGCGCCCAGGACTAAATGGTGAGTGCTGAGACATCGCTGGGCGCCGCTCTGTGTGGCCTAATAGTGAAAGTCTGGACTCATATACAGTAGTCAGTCTTTAACACATACAGGAGGCGGGTGCCGGCAGCAGAATCGCATTGCCGGCACCCTGCCCCTGACAGGGAGCTGCGATCAGCGGCAGTTAACTGCCGCTGATCTGCTAGTACCCGCCTCCTGTATAAAGGGGTAAAATCATTGGTGGTGCAGTGTGCCCCCCCCCCCTCAATCCCCCCATCCCATTAAAATCATTGGTGGCACAGTGCGCCGGCCCCTCTCAACCCTCCAGTATTAAAATCATTGGTGGCAGTGGCCACAGGGACCTCTCCACTCCCCCTCATTGGTGGTGCAGTGGCAGCTTCTGATCGGAGCCCCAGCTGTGTAAGCCTGGGGCTCCGATCGGTTACCATGGCAGCCAGGACGCTACAGAAGCCCTGGTTGCCATGGTAACATCCCTGATGCTGTGTGCACAAAGCACAGAGCAGCAGGGACAGTGTGGAGTCCTATTCACCCTGATAGAGATCTATCAGGGTGAATAGGAAAAGGGATGAAAGATCCCAGGTTCTAGCCCCTAAGGGGGGAAATAGTTATTAAATAAAAAGTGAAAAAAAAAAAAACACTAAAATATGAAGTATAAATCACCCCCCTTTTCCCAATTTCACATATAAAATATATAAATAAACATATTACATCGCCACGTCAGAAAAGTCCAAACTATTAAAATATAAAAAAAAAATCTAGGTGGTGAATGCCGGAACAGAAAAAATAAAATAAAAACTGCGCGATTCGCCATTTTTAAAAATGAGGAATGCACGTGGCTTTTTTTGTTTATTTTTTTCGCGTGGTATCGAATGGTATCGAGTATCGCAATACTTTTTCATGGTATCGAAACCGAATCAAAAATTTGGTATCGCAACAACTCTAGTAACATAGTACATAAGGCCGAAAAAAGACATTTGTCCATCCAGTTCGGCCTGTTATCCTGCAAGTTGATCCAGAGGAAGGCAAAAAACCCTGTGAGGTAGAAGCCAATTTTCTCCACTTTAGGGAAATAAAAAATTTCTTCCCGACTCCAATCATGCAATCAGAATAACTCCCTGGATCAACGACCCCTCTCTAGTAGCTATAGCCTGTAATATTATTACGCTCTAGAAACACATCCAGGCCCCTCTTGAATTCCTTTATTGTACTCACCATCACCACCTCCTCAGGCAGAGAGTTCCATAGTCTCACTGCTCTTACTGTAAAGAATCCTCTTCTATGTTTGTGTACAAACCTTCTTTCCTCCAGACGCAGAGGATGTCCCCTCGTCACAGTCACAGTCCTGGGGATAAATAGCTGATGGGATAGATCTCTGTACTGACCCCTGATATATTTATACATATTAATTAGATCTCCCCTCAGTCGTCTTTTTTCTAAAGTGAATAACCCTAATTTTGATAATCTTTCAGGGTACTGTAGTTGCCCCATTCCAGTTATTACTTTAGTTGCCCTCCTCTGAACCCTCTCTAGCTCTGCTATGTCTGCCTTGTTTACAGGAGCCCAGAACTGTACACAGTACTCCATGTGTGGTCTGACTAGCGATTTGTAAAGTGGTAGGACTATGTTCATATCACGGGATAATATAATTGCAGTTAGTTGCCTGCAAGCGTGTGTGTCAGGCCTACAGCGTGTACTGTGCCAACTACTGCCAGTACACAGTGCCACTCATATCTGGTGTCACAGTAGATTACATAAAAAAACCAAAAACTTTTTTGACTGTAATATAATTGCAGTTAGTTGCCTGCAAGCGTGTGTGTCAGGCCTACAGTGTGTACTGTGCCAACTACTGCCAGTGCACAGTGCCACTCATATCTGGTGTCACAGTAGATTACATTTAAAAAATATATATATATCTTTTTTTGACTGTAATATAATTGCAGTTAGTTGCCTGCAAGCGTGTATGTCAGGCCTACAGTGTGTACTGTGCCAACTGCTGCTAGTGCACAGTGCCACTCATATCTGGTGTCACAGTAGATTACATAAAAAAAAATAAAAAAAATTGGACTGTAATATAATTGCAGTTAGTTGCCTGCAAGCGTGTGTGTCAGGCCTACAGTGTATACTGTGCCAACTACTGCCAGTGCACAACGCCACTCATATCTGGTGTCACAGTAGATTACATTGAAAAAAAACAAAAACTTTTTGGACTATAATATAATTTCAGTTAGTTGCCTGCAGGTGTGTGTGTCAGGCCTACAGTGTGCACTGTGCCAACTACTGCCAGTGCACAGTGCCACTCATATCTGGTGTTACAGTAGATTACATAAAAAAATAAAAACTTTTTGGACTGTGATATAATTGCAGTTAGTTTCCTGCAAGCGTGTGTGTCAGGCCTACAGTGTGTACTGTGCCAACTACTGCCAGTGCACAGTGCCACTCATATCTGGTGTCACAGTAGATTACATTGAAAAAAAAACAAAAAAAAAAAACTTTTTGGACTATAATATAATTTCAGTTAGTTGCCTGCAAGTGTGTGTGTCAGGCCTACAGTGTGTACTGTGCCAACTACTGCCAGTGCACAGTGCCACTCATATCTGGTGTCACAGTAGATTACATAAAAAAATAAAAACTTTTTGGACTGTGATATAATTGCAGTTAGTTTCCTGCAAGCGTGTGTGTCAGGCCTACAGTGTGTACTGTGCCAACTACTGCCAGTGCACAGTGCCACTCATATCTGGTGTCAAAGTAGATGACATTTTTAAAAAAAACAACACTTTTTTGACTGTAATATAATTGCAGTTATATGCAGGTAAGAGATTAAAGGACGGCACTCACCGCGATGCCTAGAAAAACTTTCTTTATTCTTGGTAGGGAGCGGACAGAATATATGAGTGTTCCAGCTGAATAGGCGATGGCCGTTTCGCACCTCAGTGCTTCATCTGGCCCATAATCAGGTGAGACACTTCACCTGCTCTTAAGAGATTTCAGTCTGTGACGCAATTCACCCCGCGCCTCCACCAGGTAAAGGGACCAGCTGGCGCTTGCCTGGGTGCGTCAGAGAGAATTGCGTCACAGTGCAAGATACACATTAAAACAAAACATTTAAAATGGTACCATAACTAAACAGTTATTAGTGCAACATATTAATGCAAGTATTAGTATGCCTATAGGAAAATGCCCATGTCAATCTTATCGTTTAGGCCTAGGGGTCCCATCGCATCTGACCGCAGGATCCATTTGCTTTCTCTCCTCAGGAGCTCTTTATGTTTATCGCCCCCCTGTGGTAGGCTGTGTACCAGCTCTATACCCGCAAAACTAAGGGAGAGATAGTTGCCTGCATGTTCCTTTCTTACGTGGTCTAACAGTCGCGAACAGCCTTTTCCTGTGGTAAGTGAGTTTACATGTTCCCTGATTCTTTTAATGGAGACTTCTGATCGTTTTGCCTATATAAAACCTGCCGCATATACACTTAATGAGGTAGACCACGTATTTGCTCTTACACGTGATGAGGGTGCTAACTTTGTGTTGTATCCCTCCAAACCTTAAAGTGTTCCATTGGGGGTTCAACCTACAGCATGAACAATGCCCACATTTACGGTTGCCCTTTGGTCCCCAATTCTCTAGCCAGGTCATAGGTCTTTTTTCTTGAAATCTGCTGCGGACCAACTTATCCTTCAGAGTGTGACACCTCCTGAAGGCAATGATGGGTGCCACATTTTTTACATCCTTTAAAGACTCATCTCTTTCAAGGATGGACCAATTGTCCTTAATGACCTTCCTAATTCGGGAGGCCATGGGTCCATACTTGAAAGAGAAGACAAAGGGATGGGGGACATCACCTGTCACTCCCTATTCTGTTTGAGCAATTACACTATCCGTGGAGCCACTACGGGGTTTTGAGTGTGCAGCCTTCTTCATGGCCTGATTTAATAATTGCAGAGGGTACCCCCTGGCCAGTAGTCTGTTTTTTAATTCCAGGGCTTGTCGATTGTAATCGACCTCAAGCTTATTAATCCGTTTAAGTCGGATAAACTGGCCATAGGGTACCGTCTTCTTAACACTGGGGGCGTGATAACTAGAGTAGTGTAAGAGCGAGTTGGTGGCCGTTGGCTTACGATAACCCTCGGTCACCAACTTGCCCCCCCCTCACGGAAATCTCGACGTCCAGAAACTCCAGACGGTCACCTCCAAATTTGTGTGTAAACTGCATGTTTATATCATTGACCATGTTGAGGTGCTGTACAAAATCAGTGAAGTCAGCTTCTGTCCCTGTCCATACTATGATCACATCATCGATGTATCTTAAAGGGAACCTGTCACCAGGATTTTGTGCATAGAGCTGGGGACATGGGCTGCTAGATGGCCGCTAGCACATCTGCAATACCCAGTCCCCATAGCTCTCTGCGCTTTTATTGTGTTAAAAAAACGTTTTGATCCATATGCAAATGAACCTGATATGTGTCCTGTGTCCGGAGATGAGTCCAGCGGAAAGGAGCCCAGCACCGCCCCGCGTCCTCCGAATCTCCTCCTTGCTAGCTGACGTCACAGAGCTGGAGCGCCAAAATCTCGAGATGCACGAGCTAGCGCATGCGCAGTGTCGGCATCATGTTCATTCCCTGTGCTGGCATCAGCACAGGGAACGAACTACGCATGCGCTAGCTCGCGCATTGCGAGATTTCAGCGCTCCAGCTCTGTGACGTCAGCCAGCAAGGAGGAGATTCGGAGGACGCGGGGCGGTGCTGGGCTCCTTTCCGCTGGACTCATCTCCGGACACAGGACTCGTATCAGGTTCATTTGCATATGGATCAAAACTTTTTTTGACTAATATAATTGCAGTTAGTTGCCTGAAAGCGTGTGTGTCAGGCCTACAGTGTGCCAACTACTGCCAGTGCACAGTGCCACCAGTGCCACTCATATCTGTTGTCACAGTAGATTACATTTAAAAAAAGAAACTTTTTTGACTGTAATATAATTGCAGTTAGTTGCCTGCAAGCGTGTGTGTCAGGCCTACAGTGTGTACTGTGCCAACTACTGCCAGTGCAACTATCTGGTGTCAAAGTAGATTGCATTTTTTTTTTTAAAACAACACTTTTTTGATTGTAATATAATTGCAGTTAGTTGCCTGCAAGCGTGTGTGTTAGGCCTACAGTGTGTACTGTGCCAACTACTGCCAGTGCACAGTGCCACCACTCATATCTGGTGTCACAGTAGCTTGCACGCATAGTACAACTTAACTAATCTAAAAAAAATGACAGGCAGAGGCAGGCCACCCCGCAGGGGCCGTCATGGTCGTGGTGCTGTGATTCCCTTTGGCCCTAGAATAATGGCCAGTGTTCAGAGGCCACGTACCCTGAACTCGAAAAGTTCTGAGGACATAGTTGACTGGCTAACACAGGACACCCAATCTTCTACAGCTTCCGCTCGGAACCTTGACGCACCATCCTCCTCCAGCTCAGCTTTGGGCACCTCTCAAGTTACCACTCGCCTGCCTGCCGCCACCACCAACACTAGCACCACAGCCGCTTCACTTGATCTGTCAGAGGAGTTATTTACACATCAGTTGGAAGAAATGAGTGATGCACAACCATTATTGCCAGAGGATGTAGATAACAGGGATATGTCTTAGTCAGGAAGCATTACACACATGGACGTACGGTGTGATGATGATGTTGTACCCGCTGCTGCTTCCTTTGCTGAGTTGTCAGATACAAGTGAAGCGGTTGATGATGGCGATGTGTCCGTGGATGTCACGTGGGTGCCCGCTCGAAGAGAAGAAGAACAGGGGGAAAGTTCTGATGGGGAGACAGAGAGGAGGAGGAGACGAGTTGGAAGCAGGGGGAGGTCGTCGCAAGGAGCTAGTGGCATAGTCAGACAGCATGCATCGGCACCCGGGGTCAGCCAGACAGCACGCCAATCAACGCATGCTGTTGCCACCACCAGAATGCCGTCATTGCAGAGCTCAGCAGTGTGGCATTTTTTTTGTGTGTCTGCCTCTGACAACAGCAATGCCATTTGCAACCTGTGCCAAAAGAAACGGAGTCGTGGGAAGTCCAACACCCACCTAGGTACAACTGCTTTGCGAAGGCACATGATCGCACATCACAAACGCCTATGGGATCCACACTTGAGTACAAGCAGCACACAAACTCAAAGCCGCCATCCTCCTCCTGGTCCAGCATCTTCAGCCACGTCAACCACTGCTGTCCTCCTTGCCCCCTCTCAACCATCCGCCACTCCGTCTCTCGCCTTGAGCAGTTCCTGCTCATCTGCCCACAGTCAGGTGTCTGTCAAGGACATGTTTGAGCGTAAGAAGCCAATGTCACAAAGTCACCCCCTTGCCCGGCGTCTGACAGCTGGCTTGTCTGAACTCTTAGCCCGCCAGCTTTTACCATACAAGCTGGTGGAGTCTGAGGCGTTCCAAAAATTTGTAGCTATTGGGACACCGCAGTGGAAGGTACCCGGCAGAAATTTCTTTGCACAAAAGGCAATCCCCAACCTGTACTCGATTGTGCAAAAGGAAGTAATCGCATGTCTGGCACACAGTGTTGGGGCAAGGGTCCATCTGACCACTGATACCTGGTCTGCAAAGCAGGGTCAAGGCAGGTATATCACCTACACTGCGCATTGGGTAAACCTGCTGACGGCTGCCAAGCATGGAATGCGTGGCTCTGCAAAGGAGTTGGTGACACCGCCACGACTTGCAGGCAGGCCTGCTGCCACCTCCTCTACTCCTCCTACTCCATCCTCTTCCATAACCTCCTCGGCTGAGTACTCTTCTGCTGCTGCGTCTTGCTCCACATCAACGGCACTCCCCAGGGGCTATTCCACATCCCGGATACGGCAGTGTCACGCCGTCTTGGGGTTGACTTGCCTGAAACCAATAGGGGACGTAACAGGGATTAAACTGATAAGAATAACACACCACAACTATCTGGCGGCACATTAGATTGCACGCGCAGTGCCCCAAATTTGAAGTAGGAGGACCGACCAAGCATCTTTTTCCATCTCCCCGTTCCTAAAATCGATGCCATATACACGTCCCTTGATAGGGGATGTAACAGGGATTAAACTGATAGGAATAGTACTACTTAACACACCTTATAATAACGCAGAGAGGCAACGCAGAGAGAAGAGTCTGAAGAAGGAGTCAGAGGAGGAAGGTGGCTTTGAGGAGGTGGAAGACCAACCACAGCAGGCGTCCCAGGGGGCTTGTTGTCACCTTTCGGGGACCCTTGGTGTTGTACGTGGCTGGGTGGAGGAAAAGACCTTCAATGACGTCAGTGAGGACAAGAAACGGGATATGGCTAGCTTGGTATCCAACCTTGTGCAAATGGGGAGTTTGCTGTTGTGCAAATGGACTGTTTGCGGTTGTTTGCGGTGCGTTAAACGGGGAGTTTGGTCTGTCACTGTGAAGCGGGCGTAACCCTTACACTACCTGATCGATACAACATCATACCTGATGTTTTAAAGCACGTTATTCCAAACAATTTAGGAATGTTAGGTGATTTATGCCCTTTATGGATTAAAACCTGACTCTGCGTCAACTACGTAATTTTCCATGGGAGTTTTGCCATGGATCCCCCTCCGACATGCCACAGTCCAGGTGTTAGTCCCCTTGAAATAACTTTTCCATCACTATTGTGGCCAGAAAGAGTCCCTGTGGGTTTTAAAATTCGCCTGCCCATTGAAGTCAATGGCGGTTCGCCCGTTCGCGAACATTTGCGAAAATTCACGTTTGCCATTCGCGAACGGAAAATTTTATGTTCGCGACATCTCTACTCCTTACTTGAGGAGTCTGCCTCTAGAACGTGTACTGAGAACCCAAGCGGCTCTCAGTATCGTTCTGGAGGCAGCTTCTCCACCTAATGACCCCTCAGAAAACGTTATTGGCCTTGAAAATTGGCGCACCCATGGCCATATGTCTGGCCCCAGCCACATTCCACAGGTTCCGCAAGAATTTGCAGAAAGTAGGGAACTTCATGGGCCCCTACCTGGCTCATATGGCCAACCATACGGCCATCCTGGCCCCTCCTCCTCACCAGGGGCGGATTAAGTGCATGATAGGCCCGGGGCTGTCTACCCAACTCGGGCCCCCACCCCTCCATTTTAGTTTTAGTTTTTTTTCTGTATGAAGAGGCTGCGGTGCTTCGTAAGCGCCAAAATCTCTTTCTAGGCCATATGACATTGTTCACATGGTCTAGATGCAGCTCGGTCCCATCTGAGTGATTGGGTCTGAGCTGTAATACCAAGCACAGTGCTATCAAATGGACAGCGCTGTGCTTGGTAAGGAGCAAAGAGGCTGCGGCGCTCACTTTAACATCGCAGTCTCCTCAAAAAGCTGATTGGTGGGGGTGCCAGGAGTCAGACCCCCACCATCTCATAACTCTCTGAGTACAGATTTCATAGATGTTACCTGCAGTCCTATGTAACACCCTACATAACAAAGTGAACTATTGTGTTATGTGGGGTGTTACATAGGACTGCATGAAACATCTACTACATTATCTGCACACAGAAAGTTATCACTGTTATCTGGGCTGTTACATAGGACTGCAGGTGACAAATTTAAATTTTAGTTGCCAAATTTAAAATACATACGATTATGATAAAAAAAAGACTTGGAGGAGAAGATGAGACGCAGGTCACAGTAGTGAGCCAGCTCTACATATAGGAGAGTACAACATCACATACCTGTTACATCCAGTGACATCTCCTGTCATGTAGATCTTCTCTTTCCTCTTCTCGTCCGTTTGACCCAGACCGCCATGACAAATTCTTTCAGCTGCATCTCGTCTCTACATAGTTTGTTACACAGACACGTTAGATTTCTCATAATTGGGGTCATTTATCAAACTGGTGTAAAGTACAACTGGCTTAGGCACCCACAGCATTCAGATTCCACCTTTAATTTTCCAAAGGAGCTGTGAAAAATGAAAGGTGAAATCTGTTGCTATGGGCGACTAAGCCAGTTCTACTTTACACCAGTTTGATAAATTACCCCAAAGGTCCCTATAGTGTCTACAGCAATTATAATGTCCCCTAGAGTGCCCCTAGTAATAATAACACCCTATATTGTGCTCCAGGTAATAATGCCTGTATAGTGTCCCCAAAAATAATGTCCCCTAATAGAAACGCCCCCACACTGCCCCATATAGTAATTTCCCCCACACTGCCCCATATAGTAATTTCCCCCACACTACCCCCATATAGTAATTTCCCCCACACTATCCCATATAGTAATTTCCCCCACACTACCCCCATATAGTAATTTCCCCCACACTGCCCCCATATAGTAATTTCCCCCTCACTGCCACCATATAGTAATTTCCCTCACAGTGCCCCATGAAGTAATTTGCCCCCACACTGCACTCCCATGAAATAATTTGCCCTCACGCTGCACTCCCATGAAATAATTTGCCTCCACACTGCACTCCCATGAAATAATTTGCCCCCACGCTGCACTCCCATGAAATAATTTGCCCCCACGCTACACTCCCATGAAATTATTTGCCCCCACGCTGCACTCCCATGAAGTAATTTGCCCCCACACGTTGGGCCCCCCAGGGATGCCAGGCCCGGGGCTACCGACCCGAATGACCCCTATTATAATCCGCCACTGCTCCTCACAACCTGGCCCCTCTCAGCAATCTCTACAGCCTTCCGAAACGGCCTACCATGGCCAACAGTTTCACCCTCCACCATTTTCACCACGGCATTTCTTTAATTTGTAAATTTACAATTTTTTATATATTTTTATGTTCTTTATGTTATAAATACAATTGTATTGTTTGCTGTCTTTATTATACACATTAAATAATAACATTTCTGTATCACACACACATATAACACATAATATAAACTCAATACACGTAACAATATAAAAATTATTTATAAATCATTTACACACATAAATATAAATTTTTAATAAAAAACAAAGAAATTTACATTTCGGATTTGATTATATATATCTTCAAATAAAATTTAAACACGATTTTAAGTCCATATGCACACGATAGTATAGACAGAAGAGTTTAGTCACATTACACGTCATAATAGTTTTCGTTATTTATAATGAGGCCAAATATAACTTTATTAATTATGATGGTGATACTGCCATACATCTAATAGTGCTTACATTTGAGCTTTATAGAAATTTATTATTTTTGCATATTTCACATACCTTGTTTAAAAAAAATACATAAATAAATATATAAAAAAATATATATATATAAATAAAAAAAACAACACACAATCCAGCCACACAACCATAAAAAAAATGGATATTTCCTTAGAAATAATGTATGCTGGGGGTTTGCATATCTCTTGGCAGTAAAAGGTGAATCAAGAGAATGGTTAATTTTTTTTTCACGCGCGTTAAAAATGCATGCAATTTGCATGTCGCGCGCGCGGAAAAAACGCAATCGCATACAAAACTGACAGCACTCGCAAGCAAAATCTCATGATTTTCCCTGAAAGCACCCGCATCCGGACATAATCCACGACGCTTGTATGCAAGAGACCATAGTGAGCAAAGCTCTGGAGGTTGGGCATGTTGCTGACCAGTGCCCTGGTGCCTCAGAAGCCATGAAGTGTGGTGTGAAAAGGCGGCAGTCGCTATGTGCTGAGCCGGTAGGTGTTAAAACAATGGGACTAGAGACTGCTACAAAAATGTGTGATATTGTGGTGAATGGAAGTCCAGTCCAAGCATTGTTAGACGCAGGAAGCCAGGTGAGAATGGTACATGACAGCCTGGTAGATGGGGACTATGTGCTGGACAAACAAGTGAGTGTGTTGGGCATACATGGGGATAGCAAAGACTATCCTGTGGCTCTCGCTGAGTGTGAGACTCCAGTGGGAACTGGGACTTATGAACTTGATGTTACAAAAGGGTTTATATCTGAGGGAATGTTCGGCCGTGATTTCCCGTTGTTCTGGGGAATTGGAAACCCTTCTGCAGAAAGTGATGAAACTTCTGCAGAACCTGAACTTGTCCCTTTAAATGAAGGTGTAAGGGAGCTGCATATTGAACACAATGATTTAAGTGAAATCACCATTAAATACAGTGGTGCAGATGAGGTGCAGAGTGAACATGACAAGCTAATTGAAATGCATAATGAAAATGTGATGATGATAATGACACCCCTTTTCCTTTGCAGGCTGTGATAAATGTGGCAGTGCTAGGTGCACCACATGAACCAGATGCAGATAAGCAGTTTCCACAGTGTTCTGTGGTTGCAAAGGAAATGTCCAATGTGGGGATTAGCTCAAGTGTGCCCCTAGAGGTCAAGGCTTATAGTGCCAAAAGTGTGACGCTGTCCACATCTTCCAGGGGGAACGCTGAGCCAGAAGATTGTAGGATAATGCGGATGCCCTGTCACGAACATCCGGTTGGTACAAGTGTTCACCCCCACAAGTTTGAACAGAGGGGGCGGGTATGTGGTCAGTGCGGGAAGGCATGTGTATCCCACCCAGATACCTCAGCTGGGTGAGAGAACGAAAATCCGGAAAGCTGCAATGGTCTCAGCAAAGTATAGTTTGCTGAGACAGTTTTGTACACATTTTCTTCTGGGCTGGATTTTACTTGGATTGGCGGATAGGTTTGGTGGTGGGATCTTCCAGTCCACACCCTTCCGGCACAGGTATTCCCTTTCACCTGAGGTGATCGCAGGTGAGGCCTGCTCTAATCAAGGAGGCATAAAACCAACCCTCTGTGTGTTAGGGCTCTTTCACACTTGCGTTGTCCGGATCCGGCGTGTACTCCATTTGCCGGAATTACACGCCGGATCCGGAAAAACGCAAGTGAACTGAAAGCATTTGAAGACGGATCCGTCTTCAAAATGCGTTCAGTGTTACTATGGCATCCAGGACGCTATTAAAGTCCTGGCTGCCATAGTAGTAGTGGGGAGCGGGGGAGCAGTATACTTACAGTCCGTTCGGCTCCCGGGGCGCTCCAGAATGACGTCAGAGCGCCCCATGCGCATGGATGACGTGATCCATGCGACACGTCATCCATGCACGTGGGGCGCCCTGACGTCACTCTGGAGCGCCCGGGGAGCCGCACGGACGGTAAGTATACTGCTCCCCACTACACTTTACCATGGCTGCCAGGACTTTAGCGTCTTGGCAGCCATGGTAACCATTCAGAAAAAGCTAAACGTCGGATCCGGCAATGCGCCGAAACGACGTTTAGCTTAAGGCCGGATCCGCTGCGCTTTTTGCTCCGGCCAAAAATCCTGAACACTTGCCGCAAGGCCGGATCCGGAATTAATGCCCATTGAAAGGCATTGATCCGGATCCGGACTTAAGCTAAACGTCGTTTCGGTGCATTGCCGGAGCTGACATTTAGCTTTTTCTGAATGGTTACCATGGCTTCCGGGACGCTAAAGTCCTGGCAGCCATGGTAAAGTGTAGTGGGGAGCGGGGGAGCAGCATACTTACCGTCCGTGCGGCTCCTGGGGCGCTCCAGAGTGACGTCAGGGCGCCCCAAGCGCATGGATCACGTGATCGCATTGGACACGTCATCCATGCGCATGGGGCGCTCTGACGTCATTCTGGAGCATTCCGGGAGCCGCACGGACTGTAAGTATACTGCTCCCCCGCTCCCCGCTCCTACTATGGCAACCAGGACTTTAATAGCGTCCTGGGTGCCATAGTAACACTGAAAGCATTTTGAAGACTGTTCCGTCTTCAAAGGCTTTCAGTACACTTGCGTTTTTCCGGATCCGGAGTGTAATTCCGGCAAGTGGAGTACATGCCGGATCCGGACAACGCAAGTGTGAAAGAGGCCTTAGTCAGGGAGAAAGAAAGGTTGAGGAAGCCTGAGTTTGGGGGACCTAGCGACGCCTGTGGAGAGAGCGTCGCAAAGCCAGAGTCAGGCGGACTTCTGAGCCACAATCCCCCAAAGATACTGATGTTGTTGCAGTCACAGCCTGGAGGCTACTGGACTGTTTGGGCTAAGAAAGCCGCATCTGATCACGTGTGTGAACTGGGTTCTTTAGAGGTGAGTCAGGGAATGAATCGTGTATTAGATCGTGCCTAGACGGGCAGGAGTTATTTTGGTTGCTGTATTATGCTAAAGTGCTAGAAAATAAAGCATCGTTTGGACTTCAATCCAGTTGTCTGCGAGAAATTTGTGATTGAGACCTCCTAAGAGAGAGCGATCCCTTACAGCATATTTAGATAAAACAGCTGATTATGTACTAATAAGGGCGCATGTACACAAATTGTGCCTGAATTGTGGCCTGCAAACAGTGAATGGGTCCGCGATCCGCAAGATTCAGTCCGCACCGCAAAAAAAAAAAAACTTTCAATTTTTTTCTGAAATCCCACTGAAGCACTCTGTAGTACTTCTGTGGGCTTCTGCTCCATGACACCGCTTCGCAGTGCTCCAAATATTGCGGACCCATTCGATTGAATGGGTCCGCATCCATGATACACACCCTGTGTCTGTATATTGCGGACCCATTCAATCGAATGGGTCCGCAATATTTGGAGCACTGCGGAGCGGTGTCATGGAGCAGAAGCCCACAGAAGTACTATGGAGTGCTTCAGTGGGATTTCAGAAAAAAATAGAACATATTTTATTTTTGCGGTGCGGACTGAATCTTGCGGATCGCGGACCCATTCAAATGAATGGGTCCGCATCCGCAAACGGCAGGCACGCGGCATGAGCCCTAAGACTGAGTTCACACTACAGTTACTTGGTCAGTCAACGGTCATGCACATGACCGTATGTATTTTGCGGTCCTCAAAAAACGGATCCGCAAAAAATACAGATGATGTTTCTGTGCATTGCGTATTTTGCAGAACGGAACAGCTGGCCTCTGATAGAACAGTCCTAACCTTTTCTGTGATGCGGACAATAATAGGACATGTTCTATTTTTTTGTAAAATGGATATACAGACATACGGAAACGGAATGCACACGGAGTAACTTCCCTTTTTTTGTGGATCTATTGAAATTAATGGTTTCACATATGGAAAAAAAAACGGAACGGACGAGGAAAGAAAATATGTTAGTGTGCATGAGCCCTTACTTCGATCAGTTATTGTGAACCAAAACCAGGTGTGGGTCAAAAACCCAGAATGGGTGCAAATCAAATAATTACACCTAATCACTGAGCAGGCTTCACTTTTGGTTTTGGCTCACAATAACTGATGGAACTAACTGGTCAAATAACTGAAGTGTGAACTGAGCCTAACTGGTCAGCAGAAACTGTCAGTGTGCATCCCCAATCAAAAGGCAAGATACAAAGAAACCAGAGTGAACGAGCGTTAAACACATTTGAGGGAAAACGTTCATTACACCTCTTCATAAAACAGGGTGTTGCACAGATATCGAGGGGTCCCTCTCCACAGGAGATTTCGGTGGAATTTATGAGTTTTTTCATGAAGTAGAGGAATAAAAAAAGGTTTCCAGCCTCACATACTTTACCCAGCTTCTGTATTAGGGCTCATGCACACATGTGTAATGGCTCAGTGCCCAATGCACAGGCACTGGCTATGTTCACTCCGTTTCTGGATGTGGACCTATTGACTTGAATGGGTCCCCGATCCACAATATATGGCCAAAGATAGTACATATATTGTGGACAGGCAGTTTACAGTCGGCAATTCAGGCAATGAGCCATTATGCTTTTGTGCATGAGCCCTGAGAAACATTTGAACATGTGTTTCTAAAAGAGGCGCCCATTCTGAACACCATATTTCTAATATAAAGCTAAAATACATTAATAAATCTCCGTCAGCCAGCTCTGTGTCTCATGTTTTCTTTCACATACAACATTTT
This sequence comes from Bufo bufo, assembly GCF_905171765.1. Lineage (NCBI taxonomy): Eukaryota > Metazoa > Chordata > Amphibia > Anura > Bufonidae > Bufo > Bufo bufo. The sequence continues at coordinate 137,981,128 of NC_053391.1, read as the reverse complement.
ACTTCAGCTGCCACTACAGGGATCTTAGCACATAGGAATTTATAGTTACAATTGAACTCCATGGAAGCTATAAAATATATATACACTGAGCGCCATCTAGTGGCAGATGTAGGAAAATGCCATGGTTTCACATGGCACAATGTAAGTTCATAGACATCTCTTGGTGCCATATTATAGCAAATCAGAAATGATACATAATGCCCCGATCACACGAGGAACCATGCAGGGGAAACCCACCCCCCACAGACCATGAACCCACTCAGTGGCCAGCTGCAACACCACCCTCAAAGAACTCAACATTCAAGTGGGAAGTCTGAGGGAGGACGTATCCCTGATAAGAAATGACATGCATAAAATTACAGAGAGAACCTCAGAAGTAGAGAGGAGGGTGTCAGAGTTGGAAGATGAGGTCAGGCCTATCAAGATTGCTTCTAAGTCGACGACAAGAGATATTGCTGCCCTATTCGCCAAGACCGACGATTTAGAAAATAGGTCATGCCGCAATAATATTAGAATTGTGGGCGTCCCGGAAAAGACGGAAGGTTATCAACTTGCAGGATAACAGGCTGAACTGGATGGACAGATGTCTTTTTTCAGCCTTATAAACTATGTTACTATGTGTGAATGCCACGGAATATTTAGAAAAGTGGATCTATCAGAAGTATCAGGATAAAGGTCTGTCCGCACTTTATGCCGTGGAAAGGGCTCACAGGGTACCTACTAGACCACTACCACCTGGTAGTCCTCCGCGGCCAATAATTGTTAAAATATTGCATTATAAGGACAGAGCCGCCATCTTGCGGAAATTCTCGCGACCAAACAGCTCAGGCCATAAATGGAGCTAAAATATCCATCTTCCCGGATTATTCTACAGAGGTCCAGAAGAGGAGGTCATGTTTCTTGGATGTTAAGAGGAGATTCGAATCTGCTAATCCAATATTCTATGATGTTTCCGGCTAAATTAGGAGTGGTGGCCCTGGAATCTACACGGTTCTTTGAGGATCCAGAAGGGGCGGCACAATCGCTGGACTGCCACGAAAATCAACCGAGAGCGCGAAACAAGGTCACCTGAGTAGAGTGACCACGTGTCCCGGATCGCCCGGGACAGTCCCGCATTTAGAGAGTCTGTCCCGGGTCCCAGTCACCCTCATTCCGGGACAATGCAGTGTCCCGGAATGACCTGAGCCGCCGACCGCTGCTGTGACAGTCACTTCTTTATACTATGTGATCGCCGAATCAGATCGGCATCGCATAGAACTGTCCTGTGTGTGTGGCTCCTCCCCTGCCTTGCTGCGCGGCCGAGTAGCGTGACCGCGACCGCGTGATCCTAGACTCACGTGACGTCGGCCTGGCCGGGATCTCTACTGTGCCTGTAACTGTGCGGCCGTGATCAGCATTAAAGAGGACAAAATGTAAGTTTAACTTTGTGATGAATAATGATGTCTGCCTCTTATTTGAGTTTAGGGCAGCAAAGTAGCCAGTTAATGTGTGCAGAAATACTGAAAAATGCACAGGCAGATATGTTTTTGCCAGTCTGAAGTATAAGTTGACGAATGCACTTGTGAAAGTAAGTGTCCCTGAATGGCAGTTAGGAAATGTGGTCACCCTACACCTGAGTGGATGGCGTCCAGGAAGATGTGACTTTGTTGTTTCACCCCGCTTTCTTAGGGGTTTTTTCTAGTTTTTTGACTGATGTTTACCTACCAGTTCCTCTGATGCAGGAGCATGAGTTTTATGTGGGGCTTTGTTAACAGTTTATGTTACTAATGTTGGGAGATGTAGGGCTGAACATGCTGTGCATGATGTTGGGCAAGGTTGTTTAGGATTGCCCTCTACGGAGGAGTAGTTGGGGCTGTACCTTTTGGAACAGATCCTATATTTACGGTAGGGGAACAGCGGGATGGGGAGGGAGGAGACTCACTCCGGCATGGTTGTCGGATTATTTAGGTATTTTGAGTTACATGAATATGACACGTATGATTAAGATACTCAGCTGGAATGAGAGGGGATTGGCTAACACGAATAAGCGTCATAGCCAGGGGCGTAGCTAAAGGCTCATGGGCCCTGGTGCATAAGTTCAGTTTGGGCCCCCCTTCTCTCAGTGCTTTGTGGTAAGGGTCAGGGAAGCACATAGCCTTCATGCAGCCTGAGGGGAAAAAATTGAAATGGCACCCCCCCCCCCCCCAAATGCCACATTCTTGACCAAACCCCATCCCTCCAGCCAGAGGTGTAACTTGACCAGCTTGCACTTTCTATTATACCGGTGTCTTCTAATGGGGCACAAGGGTCTTTGGGCCCCCTCAGGCTCCTGGGCCCGGTAGCGACTGCTACCTCTGCACACCCTATAGCTACGCCCCTGGTCATAGCATTTTCCATTGCCTGTCACAATTTCAGCCTGCAATATGTTGTTTACAAGAGACGCACTTAACCAAAGGCACAGTACCTTGGATGCGGAACTCGTGGGTAAGATATTCGTCGCATTCCAGGGGAGTAAGAATTTTAGTACACAAAAATGTCAGATTTGAATGTATTAATCCCTTCAAGACCAAGCTAGTTTTTCCTTAGGCTACTTTCACACTGGCATTTATGGGTCCGCTTGTGAGATCCATTTCAGGGCTCTCACAAGCGGCCTAAAACGGATCAGTTTAGCCCCAATGCATTCTGAATGGATAAGGATCCGTTCAGAATGCATCAGTTTGGCTCCGTTCCGCCTCCATTACGCTCTGGAGGCGGACACCAAAACGCTGCTTGCAGCGTTTTGGTGTCCGCCTGGCGGTGCGGAGACAAACGGATCCGTCCTGACTTACAATGTAAGTCAATGGGGACGGATCCGTTTACATTGACACAATATTGGTGCAATTGTAAACTGATTCGTCCCCCATTGACTTTCAATGTAAAGTCAGGACGGATCCGTTTGACTTACACTTAGACTTTTTTTTACTAAGTGTATGCAGACGGATCCGTACTGAACGGATACCATCATTTGCATTTATAGGTGTGGATCCGTCTGTGCAGATACCAGATGGATCTGCACCTAACGCAGGTGTGAAAGTAGCCTTAGGCTGCGTTCACACGGGCGAGATTTCCGCGCGGGTGCAATGCGGTAGGTGAACGCATTGCACCCGCACTGAATCTGGACCCATTCATTTCTATGGGGCTGTTCAGATGAGCGATGATTTTCACGCATCACTTATGCGTTGCGTAAAAATCGCAGCATGCTCTATATTCTGCGTTTTTCACGCAACGCAGGCCCCATAGAAGTGAATGGGGTTGCGTGAAAATCGCAAGCATCCGCAAGCAAGTGCGGATGCGGTGTGATTTTCACGCATGGTTGCTAGGTGACAGTATATAAACTGTATTACTTTCCCTTATAACATGGTTATAAGGGAAAATAATAGCATTCTGAATACAGAATGCATAGTACAATAGGGCTGGAGGGGTTTAAAAAAATAAACTCATTAACTCACCTTCTCCTCTTGATCTCGAAGTTCCCGGTCTCTTCTTTACTTGAGTTGTGGGCTAAAGGACCTTTGAGTTGAGTTTACTGATGAGTTGTGGGCTAAAGGACCTTTGGGGACGTCAGATCTCATGCTCCAATCACATGGTACATCACCACGGTGATGGACCATGTGATTGGAGCATGAGATCTGACGTCACCAAAGGTCCTTTAGCCCACAACTCATCAGTAAACTCAACTCAAAGGTCCTTTAGCCCACAACTCAAGTAAAGAAGAGACCGGGAACTTCGAGATCAAGAGGAGAAGGTGAGTTAATGAGTTTATTTTTTTAAACCCCTCCAGCCCTATTGTACTATGCATTCTGTATTCAGAATGCTATTATTTTCCCTTATAACCATGTTATAAGGGAAAGTAATACAATCTACACTACAACTAACCCAAACCTGAACTTCTGTGAAGAAGTTCGGGTCTGGGTACCAGTGTCGGTTTTTTATCACGCGCGTGCAAAAAACATTGCACCCGCGCGATAAAAACTGAACATCGGAACGCAATTGCAGTCAAAACTGACTGCAATTGCATTCCTACTCGCGCGGTTTTGCCGCAACACACCGGGACGCATCCGGACCTAATCCGGACACGCTCGTGTGAACCCAGCCTTAAGGACCAGGCCATTTTTAGCAAATCTGACATGTGTCACTTTATGTGGTAATAACTTTAAAACGCTTTTACTTATCCAAGCCTTTCTGAGATTGTTTTCTCGTCACATAATGTACTTCATGACAGTGGTAAAATTGAGTAAAAAAATGTCATTTTTATTTATAAAAAAACAAACAAATTTACCAACAATTTTGAAAAATTAGCAAATTTTAATTTGTCTACTTTTATAATAGACAGTAATACCGCCAAAAATAGTTATTACTTTACATTCCCCATATGTCTACTTTATGTTTGGATCATTTTGTGAATGCCATTTTATTTTTGGGGGACATTAGAAGGCTTAGAAGTTTAGAAGCAAATCTTGAAATTTTTTATAAAATTTCCAAAACCCACTTTTTTTAAGTCCAGTTCGGCCTGAAGTCACATTGCAAGGCTTACATATTAGAAACCGCCCAAAAATGAACCAATTTTAGAAACTATTCCCTCAAGGTATTCAAAACTGATTTTACAAACTTTGTTAACCATTTAGGTATTCCACAAGAATTAAAGGAAAATGGAGATGAAATTTCAGAATTTAACTTTTTTGCCAGATTTTCCATTTTTATCCAGTAACAAAGCAAGGGTTAACAGCCAAACAAAACTCAATATTTATTACCCTGATTCTGTAGATTACAGAAACACCCCATTTGTGATCGTAAACTGCTGTTACGGGCACATGGCAGGGTGCAGAAGGAAAGGAATGCCATATGGTTTTTGGAGGGCCATGTCACATTTGGAGACCCCCTGATGCACCCCTAGAATACAAACTCCAAAAAATGACCCCATTATAGAAACCACCGGCTAAGGTGGCAGTTTTTTTGGTACTATTTTAGGGTACATATGATTTTTGGTTGCTGTACATTACACTTTCCACCCCCTTCACACGAGCAATGCGTGACGTGAATGCATTGCACCCGCGCTGAATCCGTTCGGGTCTGGGTACCACATTCAGTTTTATATCACGCGCGTGCAAAATACATTGCACCCGCGCGATAAAAACTGAACAATGGAAGTCAAAACTGACTGCAATTGGGTACCTACTCGTGCGGGTTTGCCGCAACGCATCCGGAACTTATCCAGACACGCTCGTCTGCAAGGGGCCTTTTTGTGAGACAAGGTAACAAAAAATAGCTGTTCTGGCACCATTTTTTTTTATTATTAACAATGTTCATCTGACAGGTTAGATCATGTGGTATTTTAATAGAGCAGGTTGTTACGGACGTGACAATACCAAATATGACTTTTTTTTGGTTTGTTTCAGGTTTACATAATAAATCATAAAAAAATATATTCTGAAAGCCATATTTATTTTTTATTTTTGGGTGACTGTCTTATGTAGGATCTAATTTTTTGCGGGATGAGATGACGGCTTTATTGGTACAATTTTGGAGTGTGTATGACTTTTTGATCGCTTGGTATTACACTTTTTTTTTATGTAAGATGACAAAAAATTGATTTTTTGACACTTTTTTTTTCTTTTTTATGGTGTTCGCCTGAGGGGTTAAATTATGCGATTTTTTTAATTTATTTTTTTAAATAGAGCATAGGACGTGGCAATACCTAACATGTCTACTTTTTTTTATTTATTAAAGTTTTATACACTAATATATTTGAAACAAAAAAAAAACATGTTTTAGTGTCTCCATAGTCTGAGAGCCATAGTTTTACTTTATTTTGGAAAAAGGACGCTGTGCCTTTACTTGAAACTAAAAAAAAATTTATTATAAAAAAAAAACATGAAACTTTTTTCACTTTATTTTACTTTTTATATTTGTCCCACTATGGGACTTCATCTTTTCAGGGTTTGATTTCTGTTTCAATTCAGTACAATACATTCTGTATTGTACTGAATTGAACTGTCAGCATCTCACACAGTGAGACTGACAGTTGCCTAGGAGACCCAGTGCTCAGGCTGGATCTCCTGGGCTTCCGTAGGCTGGCAGCTCCGATGCGTGATAATGCGGGAAGGGGTTAAGGAGTTCCTGGATGAAGAGGGGAGGTTCGCCTGTGTATTCTGTAGTATTGAAGGTATGCAGGTAATAATGATGGCAATATATATCCCTCCGCCGTTTTCGCCGACTTCCCTGAGACTGGTATTAGACCTTCTGGCAGAGTATCCGGGGGTACCATGGCTGCTTGTTGGGGATTATAACTTTACACTGGATGAATGTCTGGACAGATGTAGGGTCGAAGGAAATGGAAGATCACCAGGAAGCTCCGCGCTTTGTAACATTATGAAAGAAGTAGGCCTGATAGATGTGTGGAGGACGCGACACCCTGCAGAACATAAATACTGTACTCCTGTAGTTCATCCACCTATCATACTCGACTTAACTTGTTCGGGGGAGCCAGGCCGGGGCCAAAGATGTAAAGATGTAATGCATTTTGGCTACAGATTTTAGGGGATATGCAGAGTAAGGGGTGCCCTACGAGAGTACTTCACATTTAATGCTGGTACAGCATCTCCGCATGCAGTTTGGGAGGCCATGAAAGCATATTTAAGAGGGCTCTTGATTAAGTCCATTAGTAGACATTAAACTCAGTCTAAGGAAGCAGAGGTGGAAAGGGTGGGCCATATGCTATCAGTTATCTTTAGACCCAAACAGGGATAGGTATGTATAACTGAATTAGTGGACTCTCGGGGGGGAGTTCCTATGGGAACACGGAGGATATTCTAGATGTCCGAAAGGGTTTTTACTCCTCTCTTTACACTTCTAGGGCCTCCTGTTCGGAGGAGGAGATGCTAACATTTTTGCAGGGGGCTAAACTAACAATTGGAAGTGCCTATAAATTTGGAGGAATTAGAGGAGGCTTTAAAAGATATGGCCCAATGACAAAGCTCTGGGATCTGATGGCATTCTGGTGGAAATCTATAAGAAATTCCAAGGAGTGCTGCTGCCGGAACCGTTGAAGGTTTTTAATTATTTCTTTGAGGTGGGCCCTCTCCCAGACTCTATGCAAGAGGCACACATAGTAGTGATACCGAAACCAGGGAAAGACCTGAGACTTCCTGACTTATATAGACCCATATCACTTCTCGTGTCAGAATTCTGGCCCAGATCCTAGCAAAGTGGTTGTCCCAAGTGATACTCACTATAATTCATCCAGATGGATATGGAGCTATTTTGTCTCTTGATGCTGCAAAGCCCTTTGATAGTGTGGAGTGGGTTTATCTTTGGTGTACACTATGATGTATGGGTTTTGGACAGCGCTTTATAAAATGGGTACAGGTATTATATTCCAATCCGAAGGCAAGGATCAGAGCCAATGGTGGAGTGTCCTCTTTTACTCATTTGGCTCAGGGAACTAGGCAGTGATGCCCGCTGTCTCCCCTACTGTTTGCAATCGCCATAGAACCCTTGGCGACTGTTGTGCGGAACTCTTCTGAAATAAGGGGTTTTCAATACGGACAGGTACATAGCAAAGTAGCCATGTATGCTGATGACACTTTGTTATTTCTGGGAGATATGTCAACTTTTCTATTAGCCCCAAAGGCTCCAGAATTATTAAAATAGAGACGGCCCAAAAACTGATACTTTCTGGGGGGATAAGAAATGTCTGATCTCTATGCTTTACTTAAAGGGGTTGTCTCATCATAGACAATGGGGGCATATCACTAGGATATGCCCCCATTGTCTTATAGGTGCGGGTCCCACTGCTGGGACCTGCACCTATATCAAGAAGTGAATGGGAGCATACTGTGCATGCGCGGCCCCCACTCCCATTCATTTCTATAGGGACGACGGAAATAGCCGAGCCTGCACTCGGCTATTTTCGCTGACCCCATAGAAAATGAATGGAGGGCGGCTGCGCATGTGCAGTGTGCCCTCCTTCACTTTCGGGGCTCCGTTCTCGATATAAGACAATGTGGGCATATCCTAGCGATATGCCCCCATTGTCCATGATGAGACAACCCCTTTAATGCTGCTGAATACGTTTCTGGAATCCCACCCATTAACACGGATGAAGAAATGGGAGGGAGAGCTGCAGGAACAATGGGATGATATTTTAGAGGCAGTGCCATTGTCGTCATTAAGTGAAAAATGGGAAATTATCCCAACTCCTCATTATCCATAGAGTATACAGGACGCCAATATTTTTACAGCGCATTGGCGTCAGAAATGACGCAAAGTGTCCAAGATGCTTACTGGAACCGGCTGATCTGCTTCACATGTTGTGGCATTGTCAGAGATTAGAAGAGTATTGGATGGGTATATTAGAGATCATACACCAAGTATTTTCTATAAGAGTAGATAGAGACCCCAAAATATGATTATTGGGTTATTTTTCGAAGGTAGGGATGGACGAGGCTACAAAGGTCGCGATGGGAAGGCTCCTGTATGTAGCCAGGAAACTGATAGCCTTGCATTGGATACAGGCGAGCCCTCGACAGTTGAGGAATTCCGCACAAAAGTTAACAACATACTGATGTATGAAAAAGCTGTATTCTTAAAAAGAGGTTGCCCACATAAGTTCGAGTAGAGTAGATAAATGTCTCTTAACCACGTTGTGATCTAGGAGTATAAGGTAAAGTGATGAACCATTGCCAGAGTGGGAAAGGGTAAAAGAGGGTGTAAAGGAACAGTGGGGAAAGGGGGGGGGGTTCATCCGTTTACTTACTTGTAAAATGACATGGAAATTACAAAAGTGGGTTGAAGTATGCAGGTTTAGTTTGCTATGACATTCTATACCTGATGTGAATTTTTAACATTATTCTTGTCAATAAAAAAGATCTGATAAAAAAAAAGAAAAAGAAATGATAAATAATGTACCCAAGTGTGAGGCCTAATAGTCTATGGGGTCCTTAGGTTCCGTTGGGCTCAGTTAGGTGCCGAATCCATCCTTTCTGTTCTCCTGCTCCTAAACGGAGCAGAAGAACGGAAAGGCTGAACGGTGATGTGAACGAAGCCTTACCCGCTCCTTCTAGATTGCAGAAGTTTTAGTCACAACATGCAGTTACAATGGTGTGGGGTTGAAGTCTATAGCCTGGTGACATAGAAGGAGGGCACTTGGTCCTTACTGGGTTGAAACCAGTGTCAATAGTACTAAGAGTTAGTAGACAAGGATTAAATACATTCTCCCTAAATACAAATCTATAAATCTATAAAGCTACATCGCGACATTTTGGGGCGAAATCAAGTTTCACAACACAATAGGGTTTGGCTACATGTGTCATGCGACATTTCAAATGATGGATTTCAATGGTATTGCAATGTAACATGCCACTTGTTGGGACTGCGGTGCATGTCGTATTGAAATTCATCACATGACATATCGTATCGCCGGACCCTTACCAGCACAGTACATTTTCTCTAATAAAGAAAGGGCACCTAGCTACAGCTGATGAGGTACTACCATCCTAAGGCCTCCTGGACTGTATCCATTTTTGTGATCCGCAAATCACGGATCTGCAAAACACGGAGACCAGCTGTGTGTGTTCCACATTTTGCAGTCAGTATGTCCTGTCCTCTGTTAGAAAACAACATTGCTTACCGGTAATCGTTTTTCTCGATACCCATGACGGCACCCTGTGCGACTCAGGACCTCCCATCAGGACAGGAAACCTGAGAAGATAAAAAGGACACACCTCCACACAACACCAGTAGAAGAAATAAATTGTTCTCCGGAGAGAAGTGACAAAGGGTTAAAAACCCCCTTTTTTTTTTTTTTTTTTTTATCTATATTACGTCATATAGACCTGGCAAAAAGCCATCAACAAATATATATATATCTGCTTGGGAAGGGAAATATCGGGTGCCGTCATGGGTATCGAGAAAAACGATTACCGGTAAGCAATGTTGTTTTCCCCTCACCCATGACGGCACCCTGTGCGAGATAAACTATAAGTAGAACCTAGGGGGGGGCCACAGCCTGAAGGACTTTCTCTCCAAAGGAAGCATCAGAATGGAGCTGTAATCTGTAATGTTTAAGAAAAGTATGCGGGGAGCTCCAGGTAGCCGCCCTGCAAATCTGGGCTAACGATACATCAGCTTTCTCAGCCCACGAAGTAGACACCGCCCTCGTAGAATGGGCCCCAAAACCTGAAGGGGGGGGGGAGACCCAGGGAAATATAAGCTCTAGCTATGGCCTTCTTCACCCATCTAGCAATAACCCCTCGGGATGCTTTTTTCCCCCTATTTCCTCCTAAAAACTGAATCAGGAGGTTCTCGTCCTTTCTCCAAGGAGCCGTAACATCTAAGTAGACTAACAAGCATCTCTTGACATCCAAGCAATGAAACTTTTCCTCCAAGCTATTGGAGGGGTTAGGAAAAAAGGAAGGCAACACAATGTCTTGGCTCCTATGAAAATCGGAGACAACCTTGGGAAGAAAAGAAGGCAAGGGCCTAATAACTATCTGGTCATCCTGGATGATCGTATAGGGCGGAAATGCCGAGAAGGCCTGGATCTCCGATATCCTCCTAGCCGAGGTAATAGCCAGGAGGAAAGCCATCTTAATGGATAAGATGTCAATGGGAACCTCTAGTAAGGGTTCAAAGGGTCTATCGGTTAGGGCCGTCAAGACCCTATTTAGGTCCCAAGGAGGGGAAAGAGGTCTAACGGAAGGACAGATTCTGGCAGCGGCAGAAAGGAAACGCTTGACCCACGGGTGGTTTGCTAATTGGAAGTCAAAAAAGTAGCTCAAGGCCGACACCTGAACTTTTAAGGTGGAGGCCTTGAGCCCTTTGTCTAACCCTGCTTGTAGAAAGTCCAAAACCTTAGGGATTTCAGGAGGACTAAATGGATCAGGGCTAGAACCCAAAAAGGAAGAAAAGACATTCCACACCCTATTATACTTCCTAGCTGTTGACGCTTTTTTGCTACCTAGAAGGGTGGAAACAACTTTGCTAGAAAGCCCTCTCTTCAACCAGATGTCCCTGTCAATCTCCATACTGCCAACTGAAGAATCCCCGGATTGGGATGCCATACAGGCCCCTGGGAGAGTAGATCCTCCCTCGGAGGGATCACCCAGGGAGGGCCCCTGGCTAGACTTAAGAGGGTGGGGTACCAGATTCTCTTGGGCCACTTTGGGGCTATCATGATTATGGTGGCTCCCTCCGTCCGTACTTTTTTCAGAACCTGCGGGATTAGGGAAATAGGTGGGAAGGCATAGCCGAGTTCCTGGCTCCAATCCTGAGCCAGACTGTCTACCGCTGTAGGATTCTCTGTGTAATCTAGGGAGAAGAACCTCTTTGTCTTCCTGTTCTTCCGGGTGGCAAAGAGATCTATAGTTGGGGTCCCAAACATTGTTACAATCTGGGAAAAAACTTCCTCGTTCAGACTCCACTCTGCCTGCCTGAGTTCTACTCGACTTAGAAAATCGGCCACCGTGTTCTCTTTCCCTTTCAAGTGTATTGCGGATAAGACCAGGTTCCTGTCTTCCGCTATTTTGAAAATTTCCTGGCAGAGGAAGATTAGGGATGGTACTTTTGTCCCGCCTTGATGATTTATATAGGCCACTGTTGTTGAATTGTCCGAGTAAAATACCAACTTTCTGTTGGAGACCTCTGGAACTGCCACCTTTAGTACTCTTTCTACCGCCTTGAGCTCCTTGTAATTTGACGTGCAGACCCGGGTTTTTAAATCCCATCTTCCCTGCCAGTATTTTCCTTCTGAATGAGCTCCCCAGCCCCACGGACTGGCGTCTGTCGTTATCAGCATGGGTTCTATGAAGGACCAAGGCATTCCTATCGAGAGGTTCTTCTCGGACGTCCACCACAGAAGGGAGTACCTTGCTCTGGAGGAAAGATGAAATTTTCTCTCTAGTGTTTGTGGAAGACCATTCCAAATCTTCAAGATATCTGACTGTAACGGTCTCGTGTGGATCTGAGCGAATGGTACGGCTGGAATTGTAGCCGTCAGGTGCCCCAGTACTGCCATCGCTTCCCTGATGGAACATTGGAAGGACCGGAAAAGGAACCAAACATGCTCTATTGTCGAGGACACTTTCTTCTGAGGGAGGAATGTCTTCTGAGCCGTAGAATCTAGCTGCATTCCTAAAAAGGTGCAAACTTGAGAAGGGGTTAGACAAGATTTTTCTTGATTCATTTTCCACCCCAGATCCTTCAACAGAGAGCACACCAGGGCGAGCTCTGCTTGTAACTGCTCCCTTGTTTGGGCTATGAACAAAAAGTCGTCCAGATATGGTACTACTACTATCCCAGATGATCGAAGGAATGCCACCATCTCCGACACAACCTTGGTGAAAATTCTCGGGGCTTGAGAGACCCCAAACGGCAGTGCCCTGTATTGTAGGTGCAGAAGTTGGCCCCGTACTTGGACAGCCGTCCTTAAATACTTTTGGGAGGAAGAGTGAATTGGGACGTGATAATAGGCATCCTCTAGGTCTATACTTGCCATCCAGCAACCCTGGTATAACAGGTCTAAAGTTGTCTTTATAGTTTCCATCCGGAATTTTTTGTATCTCAGGAATTTGTTTAGACGCTTTAGGTTCAGAATCATACGAAAGGAACCATTGGGTTTCTTTATTAAAAAGAGTGGGGAGTAAAACCCCCTGCCCTCCTCCCTCCCCGGGACCTGGCAAACCACTCCTTTGTCCAACAATAACTGAACCTCTCTCTCCAGAACTGTGGATTTTAGAGGATCCTTTGGAGTTGGAGTGTGGGTGAAAAAGACTTGGGGATAGGAGCGGAACTCCAACCTGAATCCCTCCGCTATCCCCCCCAAAACCCACTTGTTTTGGGTGACGTTCGCCCAAGCCGGGAGAAAGGCAGAGAGTCTCCCCCGAACCTGGAGTCTGGCGTCATTGCTTGTCTTTTGGTTTGTTATCCTGGGATTTAAACAGGAAACCGCTAGTTTTTCTTGGAAATCTATCCCTTTCCTTCCTATCATAGGGCTTACCCCTCTGTTTTCTAAAGCCCTGCTGGGGTTTACGAAAAAAGGGGGGTTTTTGAGGGACAGGAAACCCTTTTTTCTTGTCAGATGCCTTCTCCAAGATGTCATCCAGGGAGGATCCAAACAATCTATCACCCTCACACGGAAGGGCACACAGCCTGGCCTTAGACCCCTGGTCACCCTTCCATGACCTAAGCCAAATGGCTCTTCTAGCCGCATTTGTCATAGCTGAGGACTTGGCAGCAAAGCGCATAACATCCGTAGAAGCATCCGTTAAAAAATCTGCCGCTTTAGCAAAGGTGGGAAGAGAAGCTAAGATTTCCTCCCTGGGCTTTTTTTCCCTCAGATGTTTCTCTAGCTGTTCAATCCACAATCTTAAGGACCGGGATACCCAAGTGGCTGCCACTGCGGGTCTAAGACAAGTAGCGGAAGTTTCCCATGCCCGTTTAAGGTATATATCTGCTTTCTTATCTAATGGGTCCGACAGGCAACCCAGATCATCAAAGGGGAGGGCAGATCTCTTAGCTATCTTAGCGACTGGAGCATCTACCGTAGGAGCCCTATCCCAGCTGGAGGAAACTTTCTCTTCATAAGGATATTTCCTTTTCACCGAGGAGGGTAAGAAAAACTTTCTATCAGGATTCTTCCATTCTCTATTGATGATCGCTTGCATGTTATCATGAATAGGGAAGACCCGATGTTTTTTAGGGCCTAATGCCTGAAAGGCCTGGTCCGCAACTGATCTGGTCTGCTTAACTTCTTCTAATTGCATGGTTGCTCTGACCGCTTTTAATAACGGCTGCGTGTCCTCTGGGGAAAAGAAGGATCTCCCTGAATAATCTTCATCCGAGGAGTCCGAATCACTAGACAATAGTTGTCCGGATTCTCCGCCATCTTCGGAAGAGTCCAACTCAATACTGTCGTACTCTGTATCCTTTCCTGGTTTATCTGGGGACCTGGCACGGCTCTTACTGAATGCTTTAAAGGACGCCTTAATAATAGATTTCATGGATTTAGTAAGGGTCTGGGATTGCTCTGCTACCAGATTATCTATACACGCTGAGCATAACGCCTTCTGATAAGATGCAGATAGGGGCACTTTACACTCCGCACATTCCTTGTGTCTTGTCTTAGAAGATGATTTTTTAGGTGGTTTAGGGATCTAAAAACAATCATAAGAAACACCATATTAGAATAAAAAGGAACGCTCTCACCCTGAAGCTTTTCCTTTTTTCCCCATCCTCAGACCGGTACCGGACTTGCAGGCCTCAAGGGTTCCTGGGGTTCAGCGCGTCCTTCTGTAGGCTCCGACATGATTGCCCAGGATCGCTACGTGGCACATCCAAATTGTGCCCCAGCTGGCTGCCTGAACCTGCCGCCGTATTTGTATTTTAAAGGACGCGCTCCGGCCTCTACTTCCGGGTCCTGCACGGGCTAAGCCCCGCCCCCCCCGACGTCATCTCCAGGAGACGGCCCCGCGCATGCGCATAAGCGCACGGACGCGCGGGCGCCATCTTGGAACTGGGCAGAGCGAGGAAGAGCATGGGGAGCCGCCTGGACACGGCCACAGCGGCTCCCCGCAGGGCCGGAGAGAGGGCAAGCGCAGGCAGACTTATGGGGAGCGGCTTCCGGCACGGCCACAGAACTACCGCTCCCCAGGGATAGGACTTCCCACGGCACTCAGCCACAGACCTTCCCCAGCTCCGGTGTCTTGGAGGTACGTCTTCAGCAGTGCTGCTTCTCAGGATCTCCCATCCGGAGGACAGGAAACCTGAACTGGTGTTGTGTGGAGGTGTGTCCTTTTTATCTTCTCAGGTTTCCTGTCCTGATGGGAGGTCCTGAGTCGCACAGGGTGCCGTCATGGGTGAGGGGAAATGCCTATTCTTGTCTGCAACATGGACAAGAATAGGACATGTTCTCTGCTTTTTGCAGGACAGAAATATGGATGCGGACAGCACACGGTGTGCTGTCGGCATCTTTTGCGGCCCCATTGAAATGAATGGGTCCACATCCAATCCACAAAATATGCAGATAGCATGCAAACCAAAACTACAGTCATGTGTATGAGACCTAAGGGTGAATTCACACACTGTGAATTCACCCTTAGGCCTCATACACATGACTGTAGTTTTGGTTTGCATGCTATCTGCATATTTTGTGGATTGGATGTAGACCCATTCCACAATTTTGTGTGACCTTTCAGTTTTTCCGAATGGCACCTGTAGAAATCTATGTACTTGCCCCCAAAATAATCCCATTCAGATGATTGGAACCATTTTTCTGTAGCAGAATGTATGCAACATATCTGTTACATGTGAATATAGTCTACATACTGCCTGAAAAGTGATGGAGCGCATCCCTGTGGATGCAATGAGTCATCCAATGGAGGTCCTGATTCAGACAAGGCTCCCTGTCGGGTGGTGCTGCCCAAGTAGAGTTCGTTCTTAGACTTTTTTCAGAGGTGATGACTTATCCATTCACTATAGATATTACAGCTATATGATAGAAAGGGACAAAACAAGTGTAACTTCTGTACAGTAAGAGAATTTGCCAGTGAATGAGCTCATTCTCAGATTTTTGAGGCAGAATGTTATCTCTATTGTAGGAAGGTACAAGGGGTCATCATTGATGGTAGGTATGTGTCACCGAGGTTCCTGGAGTAAGAGCCTGTATTTTCATGTGTCAGTGGCAACTAATGCTGATTGACACTTGGCTATTTAGTATGGCTGTAAATAGCTTATCCGGAACGTCTCTTACTGGAAATAGTCAAAGTGCTGGGTGGGTGACTACACCCAACGTTCCAGGATGGGTCTTGGCAGGCTTATAAAAAACAGCCAACACTGTCAGGTGGTGTGGGTTTCCTCCCTCTGACAGTGGAGCTCTGGAGATCTCTGTGCTGAGGTCTGAAGAGCGTGTGTCAGGCAAGCAGGCCGCCTTAAAGCCTGCAAGTGGACTTTCTGAGGCTGAGTATTCAGCCGGGTGTGAACTGACACCCAGGATACCAGGTGAACTTTATTTTGTTTTTCTGTGTGTGAACAAGCACCAAGCCTGAAATCGTGTTATGTTATAAGTGTAAATATACTCCGAAGAGTGATTTACAACCTGGTCCTTTGCCTCTATACTGCATCTGCTAACCTGCCTACCAGAGCGAATCCCCTCAATTGGTGGAGGATGCGTGCAAGCGCAGTGAGGCTGGCCTGAAGGCCAAAAATTTTTAGTTTTTTCCGGGCACGGTTGTATGTCGAGATTACAACCCGTGTCCCTTAACAAAATGGAAGCTGTTGTGAAAGCCCTCGTGGAGGCTAACTTGCAGCAGCGGGAGGCTAATAAGCAGCAACAGGAAACCAACCAGCTGCTATTGCAGCATGTGATGGCTTTACAAGCAGCGTCCCAGAACGTCCACGATGCCTGGAAAGCGGTCCGTGGGGTGATCCCTAAGATGAAACCCTCGGACAACGTCGAGACGTATCTGGCGGTATTCGAAAAGGTGGCCGTGAGGGAGAAGCTACCCCAAGATCGATGGGCTGAGGTCGTCGCTCCATTCCTGGCATCTGGACCCCAGCAGGTGTTTTTCGACTTGCCGGATGATCAACGATTACATGACAGTAAAGGGTGAGATTCTGGCAAGACTAGGGGTGAATGTGATGGTCCGGACCCAGAGGGTGCATAAGTGGGAGTTAAACCCGGCTGAACTCGCGAGACCTCAATATTATGATCTGTTACACCATTTGCAAAAATGGCTGCAGCCTGACGTGCTGAGTTCCACTGCTATGCTGGACCGTCTGTTGGCTGATGTAATCTGGAGGGCTTTGCCGTACCCTCTCCAGCACTGGATCAGCCATGTGTCTCCTGGTAATGCCTTTGAGATGGTTGACCTGGTGGAGCGCTATGAGGCTACCAGGAATCTACAGGTGGTGAAATCTCCACCCCAGACCCGACCGGGATGTACCCCCTGCAGACCCAGCTCCGATGGTCTGCTGGTGGTGTCAGGAGCCTGGCCACATAAGGGCCGCCATTCATTGTATGCCAGGAAGCAATGTGCAACAGGTACCCCCGAGACTATAGACAATAGCCATCTATGCCAGGTGGAAGTGGGAGACACTCTGGCGGTGGCTCTGCTGGACTCAGGGAGTCTGGTGTCCCTAGTAAGAGCCAGCCGAGTATACTGGCCGAAAAGTCGGGGTCGTGTGCATCCATGGAGACGGTGGCCGGCAGGTGGACTCACGAGGTGGCCGTCGCCACCAATTTGCATTATAAACGTATAATTGAGAGAGACTACCCGGGTTTCCCGGCACTGTGGCCTGATACAAAAGTTACCAATACCAGTGAGACAGGTGTAAACCCAGTAGAGTGGCCTTGCTCAGGGGGGAAACCGGAACCCTGGGAACCTTAGACCGAAGGGCCAGCGGTAGGGGTGGCCATCACTGTGGTGGAAGAGGGGGACGCAACCCCGCTGAGTGTAATGGTGGGAGACATGGAGGATTTGCTGCCAGGTCCTGAGTTGGCAGACCTCAATGTCTCCGGGGAAAATTTCAGTACAGCACAGCACCAGGACCCAACACTATCTCGGGCCTGGGAAAATGTTGTAATAGTTGATGGTGAACCTCAACAACCGAGGGCCGGGTCGATGTTTCTCTGTTTTGTGGTTCATCAGGAGATGCTGTATCGGGTAAACCAACTACGGGGTGAGCATATTGAACAGCTGGTGGTGCCCAAGGTGTGTTCAGAGAGGTGGAAGAATGTTGTAAGTCTTGCCCAACCTGCCAGATAACTAGCCCCCAGCCACATTTCCGTAGTCTCCTGGTACCTCTCCCGATTATCGAGGTTACATTCGAGCGAATTTCTATGGATCTCATAGGCCAAACTCATAGCTAAGGAGTTAATGGAGATGTTTTTCTGAGTGGGACTACCTAAAGAGGTTCTGACCGACCAGGGGACCCCTTTTATTAAAGGTCATGAGGGAACTCTGTAAGTTACTGCACATAAAACAGCTATGGACGTCTGTTTATCATCCGCAAATGGATGGCCTGGTAGAGAAGTTTAATAAAACATTAAAAAAAATGTTAAAAAGAGTGGTGTCTAAGGATGGGAGGGATTGGGAGCTTCTTCTGCCCTATCTCATGTTTGCAGTGCGATAGGTGCCCCAGGCCTCTACTGGGTTATCGCCCTTCGAACTGCTATATGGCCAACCTCCTTGCGGTCTGTTGGACATAGCCAAAGAGGTGTGGGAACAACAACCCACACCGTATAAAAGTGTAATTGAATATGTCACTCAGATGCAAGAGCGGATGGAGACAGTGTTGCCGTTTGTTAGGGAACATTTGGAGGAAGCCCAGCGAGCCCAGAGTAGGGTCTATAATCGCCAGGCTCGGGTCTGGATCTTTAACCCGGGAGATTGGGTTTTGTTCTAGCACCGACAGTGGACAGTAAGTTCCTGGCTAGGTGGCAGGGACCCTACGAAGTACTCAAAAAAGTTGGTGAGGTAAACTACAAGGTACACCAGCCAGGGCGGCGAAAGCCACAGCAGGTGTACCATGTAAATTTACTTAAACCTTGGAAAGATAGGGAGACCAGTACGGATGACAGTCCGCGACCGAGTTTTCTTGGGGAAGAGTTTCCAGCCCCACGGTCTGATACAAGAGCAGCAGTTGCCACAGTGAAGATTGCTGACAGCCTTTACTCTAAACAGATTCAGGAGGCCAGGGAGTTCATCAGTAGGAACATGGATGTATTCTCGGACCTCCCTGGACGCACTTCTACCATCCAACATGACATTGTCACTGAGCCTCAGGCCAGAGTCCGGTTGAAACCATACCGGGTACCCGAGTCTTGGCGACAAGCCATCTCAGAAGAAGTGCAGCTAATGCTACAACTAGACGTCATTGAGGAGTCGAAAAGTGAATGGGCCTGTCCGATAGTCTTAATACCCAAGCCGGACGGGACATTAAGGTTCTGTAATAATTTCCGCAAACTAAATGAGATTTCTAAATTTGATGCATATCCCATGCCTCGGGTGGATGAGCTTATTGAGAGGTTAGGCCAAGCCTGGTATTTTTCTGTTTTGGACCTCACGAAAGGGTACTGGCAGGTACCCTTGACAGAGGCTGCCAAAGAGAAAACTGCCTTTATCACACCAGAGGGGCTGTACCAATATAAGGTGTTACCCTTTGGTCTGCATGGTGCCCCCGCCACTTTTCAACGGCTCATGGACATTGTGCTGCGTCCACATCATCGGTATGCTTCGGCTTACCTGGACGATATTGTCATTCACAGTACTGACTGGGAAAGTCACCTACCAAAAGTACAGGCTGTAATGGATTACCTTCGAAAGGCTGGTATAACAGCTAACCCAAAAAAATGTGCAATAGGGTTAGAGGAGAGAAAATACCTGAGGGATGTCATTAGGCGTGGAGTCATCAAACCCCAAGTGAACAAAATAGAGGTGATACGGAATTGGCCCCGACCTGTCACTACTAGGCAAGTAAAGTCGTCCCTGGCAATGGTGGGATATTATATGAGTTTTGTCCCCCACTTTGCTACCGTGGCCGCACCATTGACAGGGCTCTTGAAGGGACGCAAGTCAGTGATGGTCCACTGTGATAATCTGGCGGAAGAGGCTTTCTCTGCTTTGAAGTCGGCCCTATGTGGGTCCCCGGTTTTGGTGACGCCCGACTTCAAAAGGGAGTTTATAGTACAGACCGATGCCTCCGAAGTAGGCCTCGGTGCTGTACTGTCTCAGGAAGTCAACAGGGAGGAGCATCCCGTTGTCTTCCTCAGCCTTAAGCTTACCCCAGCCAAGACCAGGTACAGTATAGTGGAGAGAGAGTGCCTGGCTATCAAGTGGGCACTCAAGTCTCTCCACAATTATTTGTGGGGGAGAAAGTTCTGTCTGGTGACCAACCACTCCCCTCTCAAATGGATGAGCCAGGCCAAGGACAGAAATGCCCGGCTCACCCGATGGTTTCTCTCTTTACAGAACTTTAAGTTTTTGGTGGAACACAGGGCAAGCCGGTTACAGGGTTGCCCTGTCCCGAGTACACTGTTTGACGTGTGTTCACCCCCTCAGGGTTGAGCAAATGGGGGAGGTATGTAGGAAGGTATAAGGGGTCGTTATTGATGGTGGGTATGTGTCACCGAGGTTCCTGGCCTCTGGGAAGTAAGAGCTGGTATTTTCATGTGTCAGCAGCAGCTAATGCTGATTGACATTTGGCTATTTAGTATGGCTGTAAATAGCTGATCCAGGACGGCTCTTGCTGGGAGTAGTCAAAGTGCTGGGGGGGTGACTACTCCCCACGTTCCAGGCCGGGTCTTGGCAGGCTTATAAAAAACAGCCAGCACTGTCAGGTGGTGTGGGTTACCTCCCTCTGACAGTGGAGCTCTGGAGATCTCTGTGCTGAGGTCTGAAGACTGTGTGTCAGGTGAGCAGGCCGCCTTAATCTCTTCAGGACACAGGACGTACCGGTACGCCCTGATGTCCTGGTACGTACCTGTATGCGGCGGGAGGTGATCGGAAGCCGGTGCCTGCTCAAATCATTGAACAGGCACCTCGGCTAAATGCGCGGGGGGGTCCCGTGACCCTCCCATGTCGGCGATCGCCGCAAACTGCAGGTCAATCCAGACCTGCGGTTTGCGGCTTTTACCTATTGCGGTGGCGGCGGTGCCATCGGGTCCCCATGCGGCTGTAGGGGGTACCAGATGGCATGGAAGGCAGCGCCATGCCTAAGGAAGGCATCGCACTGCCTTCCGGTGATGAGCCTGTGAGATCCAGCCCCCTGGATCTCACAGGCCGGAAGCTGTATGAGTAATACACACAGTATTACTCATACAGCCAATTCATTCCAATACAGAAGTATTGGAATGCATTGTAAAGGATCAGACCCCCAAAAGTTGAAGTCCCAAAGTGGGACAAAAAAAAAAGTAAAAAAAAAAAAAAAGTTCCCCCCCCAAAATTAAGTTTCAAGTAAAAATAAGCAAAAATGTCATTTTCCCCAAATAAAGTTAAAAAAAATTGGTAAAAAATACAAAATAATTTTTTTTGGACATATTAGGTATCGCCGCATGCGTATCAAACGGCTCTATAAACATATCACATGCCCTAATCCCTCAGATGAACACCGTAAAAAATAAAAGCTGTGCTAAATAAACCATTTTTTTTGTCACCTTACATCACAAAAAGTACAACAGCAAGCAATCAAAAAGGCGTACGCCCACCAAAATAGTACCAATCAAACCGTCATCTCATCCCGCAAAAATCATACCCTACCCAAGATAATCACCCCAAAAACTGAAAAAACTTGGGATCTCAGACTATGGAAACACTAAAACATTATTTTTTTTTTGTTTAAAAAATAAAATCATTGTGTAAAACTTACATAAATAAAAAAAAATGTATACATATTAGGTATCGCCGCATCCATAATAAGTTACTCTATAAAAATATCACATGACCTAACCCCTCAGGTGAACACCGTAAAAAAAAAAAGTGTAAAAAAAAGCCATTTTTTGTCATCTTACATCACAAAAAGTATAATAGCAAGCGATCAAAAAGTCATATGCACCCCAAAATAGTGCCAATCAAACTGTCATCTCATCCCGCAAAAAATGAGACCCTACCTAAGATAATCGCTCAAAAACTGAAAAAACTATGGCTCTCAGACTATGGAGACACTAAAACATGATTTTTTTTGTTTCAAAAATGAAATCATTGTGTAAAACTTACATAAATAAAAAAAATGGTATACATATTAGGTATCGCCGCGTCCGTGACAACCTGCCCTATAAAAATACCACATGATCTAACCTGTCAGATGAATGTTGTAAATAACAAAAAAAAAACTGTGCCAAAACAGCTATTTCTTGTTACCTTGCCTCACAAAAAGTGTAATATAGATTAACCAAAAATCATATGTACCCTAAACTAGTACCAACAAAACTTCCACCCTATCCCTTAGTTTCTAAAATGGGGTCACTTTTTTGGAGTTTCTACTCTAGGGGTGCATCAGGGGGCTTCAAATGGGACATGGTGTCAAAAAAACAGTCCAGCAAAATCTGCCTTCCAAAAAACCGTATGGCATTCCTTTCATTCTGCGCCCTGCCGTGTGCCCGTACAAAAGTTTACGACCACATATGGGGTGTTTCTGTAAACTACAGAATCAGGGCCATAAATATTGAGTTTTGTTTGGCTGTTAACCCTTGCTTTGTAACTGGAAAAAAAAGATTAAAATGGAAAATCTGCCAAAAAAGTGAAATTTTGAAATTGTATCTCTATTTTCCATTAATTCTTGTGGAACTCCTACAGGGTTAACGACATTTGTAAAATCAGTTTTGAATACCTTGAGGGAGGGGTGTAGTTTCTTAGATGGGGTCACTTTTATGGAGTTTCTACTCTAGGGGTGCATCAGGGGGGCTTCAAATGGGACATGGTGTCAAAAAAACAGTCCAGCAAAATCTGCCTTCCAAAAACCGTATGGCATTCCTTTCCTTCTGCGCCCTGCCATGTGCCCGTGCAGTAGTTTACGACCACATATGGGGTGTTTCTGTAAACTACAGAATCAGGGCCATAAATATTGAGTTTTGTTTGGCTGTTAACCCTTGCATTGTAACTGGAAAAAAAATATTAAAATGGAAAATCTGCCAAAAAAGTGAAATTTTGAAATTGTATCTCTATTTTCCATTAATTCTTGTGGAACACCTAAAGGGTTAACATTTGTAAAAATCAGTTTTGAATACCTTGAGGGGTGTAGTTTCTAGAATGGGGTCATTTTTGGGTGGTTTCTATTATGTAATAAATCTAAGTCCCTTTAGAGACCCTCGGGATATAATTGTCACGACTGAGGATGGGGAAAACCCTCAGCCGTGCGATGTACAGAGATGATGGTCGCTGCTCGACCAGGACGACAGGATTAGGGAGCAGGTCACCTCCTAAACGCATCCCTAACCTGACCCTGACTCCTAGCTACATGAGCCAACCTTGATGGTAGGAGGGCTCATGAACCGGAACCTAGAAGTCCCTGCTAGCCCTCAAGATGGCCCTCACCTAGGAGCAGGGTAAACCGACCTGTTCCTTCTGGACACGAAGGAAGAGGAGTCTCACTTGCCAAGCTGCTATGGATATGGCAGGTAATGTGAACTAGTTCCACTTACCTGCCACAGCCTTGCTGACTGGATCCCTGTGCAGGCAAGCTGAAGTCCACACAACATTCAATGAACCCAGCAAACACACAACCACACACAGGAACCCAGATCCATAGCTGCACCAATATACAACAGGAAAATATCAACTGAACATCACATAACATGGTGTATCACAATTTATGACCACAAGGGTGGCCCTCACTGGCAGATGGAAATGTGACCAGGAGAGTTCCTCCAGCTTACAACAAGGCTGGAGTACCCCTCAGACATCATGTCTTAACTGAGGCTAAATAGCCCATGCAGCCACACCCACAATCGGACACACCCAGTGCACACACACACTAGGAAGGAAGTTAACCCTTCCAACATCAGAGAAGGGAAGACATCAACTTAAAGGGAAAGTGTCCAACACCTAAGTCACACTGTGGCTGTTGCCGCAAGCAACGACATGGGTGGCAACCGTGTCCTGGGAGTCAGCCCGAAGGCCGGGACACTGCCACCACATGTACACACTACAACCAAACGTTGCCACGGGCAACCACAGTGAGGGGAAGATGTCAGTACACACCAAACATAAGACAGAGTGCACACAGACATACATAAGTGCATACATACAGACACACAAACTCCAAAGGGACCGCACACATACCTGTTGTCCGCGGCAACCGCACTTGAGGCAAACTACATCAAGCCTCAAGCTGCGGTTGAAACAACAACCCAAACCGCGGGCAACTGTATGCGGCTCCCAAGGAGTCACGGCCAGAACCGTGGCCGTGACAATAATATGCAATTACTGAACGGTCTATTGAACCAACAATCCCTTTAGGGGTCTCTAACTAATAGTAAAACTAAATCTTTATTTTTTTTTATTTAAAATATACACTCAATAAGGAAACTCCTTATTAAAATTGTCAGGGCACAGTGAGATGTCGAGTTTGACTGTTGTCTACAAATGGTTGCTGCTAGCAACTCACAGAGCTTGTCCAATACAGCCCTTATTTGATATATTTGTACCTATCAGGTGCATTACTTTGGGCGTGCTAGGACCAGGAAACTTTTAGGTATGTGGTGGCAGCACTCAAGGGGGCAACAATGATCACCAATGTATTTGTTTTATTTTGTATTTATTTGTTATTTTTTATTTGTTTTGTTATTTGTAATTATTTGTGTCATTAGTTTATTGTGAGTCAGTCTCAACCATGGATTTATTGTGGAGCCCTATCACTCACACACACACACACCTTCCAAGTGTATCAGCTTATCAGAGCGCACATTGTATCTAAATATGTCTCTGCCTGCGAGATGTTCCAGCTTTGGCAACAGTTTAGTATCTCCTCAAGCACTAATATTCTGTGAGCTGATTTGTAGCGCAGGTGGGTGCGCTAGTCTCCTACTAGTTCTATCCTCTATGCGAATTTGTTAACTCCATGTGAGATGTGCTGATTGTTTTCCTCCACAGTACGTGCTGCCTATAACTTGATCGTGCCACTCCTCATGCTCCTAGATACTCTCACTGACCGCTGTCTACAAACTGAAACGCTAGACTATTACACCCCTCCCGACATGTTTCGCCACTTGCGTGGCTAAACCAGGGGAAGTGGGGTATAGGCCTATACCCCATTTCCCCTGACGAAGCCACGCAAGTGGCGAAACATGTCGGGAGGGGTGTAATAGTCTAGCGTTTCAGTTTTTAGACAGCGGTCAGTGAGAGTATCTACAGTTGTGTTCAAAATTATTCAACCCCCACTGAAATTGAGTGTTTTGGCCAGTTTGACATTGATTTTGATCATTTCAGTCATCTTGTTTACAATTAAATCAAAGAGGCACTTGTAAGTCAGACAAATATAACATAACATTTATAATGAAATAACCACAAATGTCTTTTCTGTGCACACACATCATTATCAGTTTTATTCAACCCCCAAGTGACAGTCAATCTTGGTACAACATCCTTTTCCAGTTTTAACAGCTTTTAAACGTGAAGCATAGCTTGACACAAGTGTCTTGCAGCGATCTACGGGTATCTTCGCCCATTCTTCATGGGCAAAAGC
>NC_053391.1:135404143-135456362 GCF_905171765.1 Bufo bufo | reverse complement strand
CAGCAGTCTGGCCAAGATATTACAAGTACTAACATTTAGGTATGAAGAAGGGTTAGATACATGAAATGTTTTTGAATGGGTACCAAGAGGTAGGGAGAGGGGTCAATGGTATGTTAGCTTATATCACATACAGCGATGGACTGGCCATCGGGAGTACCGGGAGAATCCCGGTGGGCCGATCGAATTATGGGCCGGCCAGGGCCGCCATCAGGGTGGTAAAGCCGATACCCCAGTAAGGGGCCCGGACCCCGGGGGGGCCCGGCCGGTCCCGAGCCATTTTAATTTTTTTGCTGTCAGTGTGTTAACTTTAAAATCAGCGCTCATCTCTTTACTATCTTACACTGACTCAGCTCCAGTAACAGCAGGCAGTGTGGGGGCGGCGCTCACTCACTGACGTCACACGCCTGCTCCTCCCACTAGGCGGCGCAGGCGCGTGGCGTCAGTGAGTGAGCGCTGCCGCCCGCACTTGTTACTGGAGGCTGGAGGGAGCTGAATGTAAGGTAGTAAAGAGATGAGCGCTGTGTTAAAATTAAAGTTACTGTCTGCAGCCTGCAGGATACCGATTTATTAATGTATACTACTGTGAGTGGCGGGGAGGGGGATCTATGGATGACGGCACTGTTATAGGGAGGGGGATCCGTGGATGGCACTGTTATGGGGGGGGTCTGTCATGTGGATGACACTTATGGGGGGGGGGGTCTGTGGATGGCACCATTATGGAGGGGGATCTGTGGATGACACTGTTATGGAGGGGGATCTGTGGATGACACTTATGGAGGGGGATCTGTGGATGACACTGTTATGGAGGGGGATCTGTGGATGGCACCGTTATGGAAGGGGATCTGTGGATGGCACCGTTATGGAGGGGGATCTGTGGATGGCACCGTTATGGGGAATCTGTGGATGATACATACCGTATATAACATCTTATGCTATATGTGTCATCCACAGATCCACCCCATGACAATGTCATCCACAGATCCCCCTCCATAACAGTGTTTTGTGGATGACACTATTATGGGGGGGATCTGTGGATGACACTATTATGGGGGGGGGATCTGTGGATGACACTGTTATGGGGGGGATCTGTGGATGACACTGTTATGGGGGGATCTGTGGATGACACTGTTATGGGGGATCTGTGGATGACACTGTTATGGAGGGGATCTGTGGATGACACTGTTATGGGGGGATCTGTGGATGACACTATTATGGGGGGATCTGTGGATGACTGTTATGGGGAGGATCTGTGGATGGCACTGTTATGGAGGGTATCTGTGAATGGCACTGTTATGGAGGGGTATCTGTGGATGACACATAGCATAAGATGCTATATACGGTATGTGTCATCCACAGATCCCCCTCTATAACAGTGCCATCCACAGATCCCCCCATAACAGTGCCATCCACAGATCCCCTCCATAACAGTGCCATCCACAGATCCTCTCCATAACAGTGCCATCCACAGATCCCCTCCATAACAGTGCCATCCACAGATCCCCTCCATAACAGTGCCATCCACAGATCCCCTCCATAACAGTGCCATCCACAGATCGCCTCCATAAAAGTGCCATTCACAGATCCCCTCCATAACAGTGCCATTCACAGATCCCCTCCATAACAGCGCCATTCACATGTTTTTTTTTGAGTGTGTTTGGGAAAAATAAAGTGGGCCGGTCTGGCTTAAGTCCAGGGCCACTTTATTGTCCCAGTCCATCCCTGATCACATATACACTACAAGGTGAGCTTAAAGTGCAACTGTCATTTCTTTGTTATTTTAAATGTGTAGGGACAGTGAGTGTAAGTGTTTTTATAACAAGCTGTGTTTTATTAGAAAACTGTATGTGAAGTCTCTCCTTCCCTTAGAACCTTCTAACTAAAAGGAGAATTTGTCTTCAGTATCCACTCAACACTGAAGACACTGGATAATTGTATGATACAAAGGCTTCTCAACCTGCCTGTGATCACCTTGTCCCAGGCGCTGCCTCCTTAAAGGGGTTATCCTGGATTTTGCTACTGATGACCAGGATAGGTCATCAGTAGAGATGAGCGAAGTTTTCAAAAATTCAATTCAGACGCTTTGCCGAATTTCCCCAAAAATTTGATTCCATCCGAATTCATTTGTGACAAAGCGCGTTAAAAATCAGCTATTTACCAGCTGCATCTCGCTGTACATCACTGTGCATTCCAGAAACATGCATAGCTAGTCCGCTGTGGTAGTGAAACAGTTACTGTGCACCAGTATGACAGGCAGTTGACAGGCCTCATTCTTAGAATGAGTTCACATTTCACTTATTTACAGGTCAATGTTAGCATCGGCTATAATGGACTTAACCGTGCAGTGGCCCAAGATTCTACTATAGAGTGTAAGCTCACTCTCCTTTTACACCATTTGCTGATTCCACATAGATTGCTAGAGAACCTGTTCAACCCAAAATTAGTAGTATTAGACCGCCATTTCACCCCAATTACAGAATCAAGGATTAATGGAATTACTTATGTAAAAAACAATGTTGACACCCCAAAATCAGTAGTATCAGGTCGCTATTTCACCCAATTACAGAATCAAGGATTCATGGAATTACTTATGTAAAAAAACTATGTGAACACTGCAAAATCAGTAGTATCAGACAGCGATTTTACCCCAATTACAGAATCAAGGATTAATGGAATTACTTATGTAAAAAAAAGTGAACACCCTGAGATCAGTAGTATTAGAACGCTTTATATCCACATTTAGCGCAGCAAGGTGTAATAGAATGGCTTCTCTATTAGCCAAGCTTTACACTGTTCTATTGCACTCTCCCTATAGTGTGGCTAAAGTCTCCCAATTATCTCCCTACACTATCTCAGTGTTGTCCCTGAACTGTTGAAATCTAATATTTTTCAAATAAAGTCTTTCCTAATCACTTTTACTATCACTTGTCACATCTGTCTCTATGCTCAGTTCACTGTAAAATGGAGGAGACCGGGTAGAATTACGCTTTTTATAGGGCTGGCTATCTGCTGATTGGCTGGCTGCACGGCATTATGTGTGATCCCTCGTTCTCGGGATTCTTACATTCACTTTCTGACAGGTGCAGCAGCCATTTTGGGAAAAATCAGATTCATTACCATGAAGCGTGAGGAAATTTGAATTCGTGACTAGGCAAATTTTTCGGATCGAATTCCGCTCAACACTAGTCATCAGTATCTGATCATTGGGGGTACGACACTCAGAACCCCCACCGATCAGCTGTTTAAGAAGGCACCGACACTCCTGTGAGCGCAGCAGCCTTCTCGCAGCTTACCAAGCACAGAGCCGTACATTGTGTAGGTATTGTGCACAGCCCCATAGGAGTAAATGGGGCTAAGCGTGATACCAAGCACAGCCGCTATTCAATGTATGGCGTTGTGCTTGGTAAACACAGAGAAGGCAGTAGCGCTAACAGGAGTGCCGGTGCCTTCTCAAACAGCTGATCCTGGGTGTCAGACCCCCACCAATCAGATACTGATGACCTATCTGAAACAGTAAAATCCTGGAAAACCCCTTTAACCAAGCCCAGCTTCCCTGAATGTGCATATGCAAAGAGAAAAAAAAAGGAGACTGAGTATTCTGCACAAATGTACAAAAAAGGTTGAGGTAAAGTGGAACGAATAAGGCGCCAGGGGATAACCACAGATTGGTGTGGAAGGAGGACAGAGAAGACGGCTAAAGAATGATATAAAATAATAAAATAAAAAATAATAAAATATAAAAAATAAAAAATAATAATAAATAAAAAATTTATATAAGGTGGAGAAAAATAGGCAGCTCCCCAGTGCCCCCCTAGAAAAAAGGGGAAAATTCAGTACCAACTAGTGGACTGGGGCGAACTTCTTTGCCTTGATTCCGCCCCCAGGCTTCCTGCCCGATGCGCTCCACAGTGGAATGCATCGGAGCTGATACAATTTGCTTCCTGCCCGATGCGTTCCAAAGTGTGGAAGGTTGCCGCCCCCACGCCCCACTCTGCCGCCTTGACACAGGTGAAATCGATCATTATTAGTCATTACTATGTGTATATATGAACCCATGTGCTATTCAGGAACAGGCACCCATGAGGAAGCCAGCAGAGCCTGGCGATACGCGTTGGGCTTGTTTCCTGACCACCACGCATACCCCCACTATGCCATTCTAAATGATAAGTATTATAGCTCTCCATTTCTTTATTGTTGATGGATTACATGTACTTTTATCTGCTGTTCATTTGTATATGTGGGGGAATGTTCATGCTTTTGTGGTGAGTCAGGGGGCCATGTGCATATGTCTAGTTCACATGGCCCAGATTCATTGTATACAATGTTTTTAACTCATTCTTTGTTGTGTCTGTTGCTTTAAATAAATTTGATACTTTTATAGATGTGCGGCTCCTATCTCGGTATTCTTTTCTTTTCCTTGTATGACATTGACAACCTAGTCGAGGAACTCTTTCTCACTCCTATACACTCATCCCTCAAACCCAAATCGAACTATTATCCACTGGAGAGTAGAGGGTCCCACATTGAGACCTTCTACAATCTAGTGTTGAATGACGTGAAACTGGCCTTCTCAGAGAAAGACAATGGTACACCTTCTGGTGGACACAATCTTTCAAAAATGCAAAAATAAGCCATGATCAATCTGTCTAGAAATCGCAATATAGTTATTAAAAACAGAGACAAGGGAGGGGGGGTAGTCATCTTGAACACAGAGGATTACCATAGAGAGGTCATGAATATACTCTCAGATAATATATATTATAGTAAACTTCAAATAGATCCCACAACATCCTTTAAAAAACAACTAGACGGCCTTATAGAGAAAGGATACACAGAAAACATTATTACGAAAAAAGAAAGGAAACACCTTTTGATAGAACATCCTTGTATACCCTACTTCTATTACCTACCAAAAATTCATAAATCACTGACCAATCCCCCCGGTCGACCAATAATATCAGGGATAGATTCCATCATGTCCAACCTCTCCGCCTACATCGATTGCCTACTACAAAAATATGTAGTAAATTTACCATCCTACCTGCGAGACTCTAGCCAACTCATTACAATATTGAGAGATTTCGAATGGGGTAAGGACATGTTATGGGTAACCTTGGATGTGTCATCTCTGTATAGTAACATCATACACACATTAGGTATTCAAGCGATTAACAAGTTCCTCTCCATGGACCCCTACATGCCCCCTTAAACAAATCAGTTTTATTTTAGATTCAATAACTTTTATTTTAAATCACAATTATTTTACCTATAACAATGTTTTTTATATTCAGAACCGGGGAACAGCGATGGGCACGAAATTTGCGCCATCGTACGCTAATTTGTTTATGGGGGCATTTGAAGAAACCTTTGGCCTATTTGACCACCCCAACATTAAACTGTATAGACGGTATATTGATAATATTATCTTTGTCTGGGAAGGACGAAGAGATATACTTGATAATTTATTTTCAGATATCAATCTCAATGATTGGAACTTGAAATTCACTGCGCAGATAGATTCCTTGACCACTGTTTTTCTCGATCTGAAATTAACCAATAATTCCAATAATTCAATTGAGACAAGCACATATTTCAAGGAGGTCGATGCGAACAGCTATTTGGATTACAAAAGCTGCCACTATCACAAGTGGAAACGCAATATACCATATGGTCAGATGAGGCGGGTTAGAAAAAACTGCTCCAATGATGTGATTCTAAAAGATCAATTAAAAATTATAGAGTCTAGGTTTCTAGAAAAGGGATACCCAGAGGGCCTGATTTTAGATTCAATTAATAAAATTGGGAAAACTACTCAAACGGATTGTCTGCGACCGAAACATCAAGCGCAAACTAGTGAGAAGAATCAGTATATCTATAACTTCATTACCCGATATACATCATCCCACAACTCAATTACAGCAATTCTAAAAGGACATTGACCTTTACTTCTAAAGGACCCCATTTTTAGCAAATCAATACCTAAAATACCACATATGACATTCCGTAGAGCCAAGACATTAAAGCAAATTTTAGCCCCATCCCGTCCGAAGCTGAATAAACTCAGTACTGCCACTATCATCGGATCAAAGCCCTTGGGACATCCAGAGAAGCCCAAGGGATCATACAAATGTGGGCATAAACTGTGCAAATGCTGTCACACAATTATCCATGGCATAAATGAGGTTACCATCAATTCCTCGAAAGAAAAAAT
The DNA here is from genome assembly GCF_905171765.1 of Bufo bufo. NCBI lineage: Eukaryota > Metazoa > Chordata > Amphibia > Anura > Bufonidae > Bufo > Bufo bufo. The sequence continues at coordinate 135,450,154 of NC_053391.1, read as the reverse complement.
CCCCCTTTCAAGCTATATGGACTGTGGCACTACAAATGTAATCTACATGCTAGAATGTCCGTGTGGGCTACAATATATAGGTCGGACCACCCAAAGCATCCGAGAAAGACTCAACTCCCACCGTTCTAATATCCGGAAAAAATATGATAAACATAGCGTTTCCAGACATTTTGCACAAAAACACGATGGCGACGCATCCCTCCTATGTCTGACTCCCATTGAATGGGTCTCTAAAATTATATACTTATACCTATATTTTGACTATTTCTGTAGTTTTAACAATTCATACTGCATTAAGTTTATTTATTTATTTATATATCGGGGTCTTTTATATGCATTTTATATGCGTACATCCACTGGGACGTCTGCCCTTTTATACACGCCTTTTCTTCTTTTTTTTTTCCTGATACTATTCAGTATTTATTTATTTATTTATTTATTTATAGTATTTACCCATTCCATTTCAAAATTCTATGAGCATGTCATGTATTTGTGTATTCATGCGCATTTACATATTTATTTATTCTTATGTGTCTGTATGGATGTATAATTGTCCATGCGGTACATGCATGTGTATGTGTGTGTGTATGTGCGTGTATATATGTATACATGCATAGGATTATGCGTGTGTGTGTGTGTATGCATACGCATATATATATAATTTTTGACTGCCATCCTAGATATATTCAAGGTCTATCGAGTCAATTTCATTCCCTAACATTTAATGCCCAACATGTCAATAGGACAAGTACATATGCAATTGGTAGTCAGCATTACCAGCTTCCATTCTAGAAGTCAATATACTTCCATCTACCGATGCGTTCCAGAGTGGAACTCACCGGCATAATACTTATCCCTCCCATCTATAGGTGGATTGGGGCGAACTCCTTTGCCTTCATTCCGCCCCCAGGCTTCCTGCCCGATGCGCTCCACAGTGAAATGCATCGGAGCTGATACAATTTGCTTCCTGCCCAATGCGTTCCACAGTGGAACGCATCGGAGCTGATACAGTTTGCTTCCTGTCCGATGCGTTCCACAGTGGAACGCATCGGAGCGTTTTTCACCCTGTCAAGCCTTACATTAATAGTAGCCTTAGCCGATGAGCTCATAAATTGAAGCGCATCGGCCCCTGAACAATAAAAAGCCCATCTCCCATCAATTTAGGCGCAACATTGCGCTTCACAGTGTAACACAGGTCAGGGAAACCGGTGCGTTCCACGGTGGAACGCAAGACATGATCACTTCCGGTCCCCCTTTTTTCCTTTGGTTTCTAGGTACAGCTACATAAATATTTTTTATTTACACATACATTGGACATCCTGTATAAAGAGGGAATAGAAGCTTGTTGAATAGATTGATTTTATCATTATGTCCAGTGGATAAAACAATGGACAGGAAATGACCTCATTTTTTGGGCTTTGTTCTCCTCCACCAAGGAGGATGAACCCATACTGTACCATGTGTTTGTATTCCCCTATATAAGTTTGTGTTTTTCTGTTACATGTATATGCTCTTGAAAAAGGGATTTACTCCCGAAACGCGTCAAGCTGAATCAATAAAAGACTTTCTGCCTACATTGGAGCCCGGTGTCATCCTTTTGGGGACCAGGAAGCTATTACTAGATTTCTTGAAGCGATCTCGGCGGTGGAGGTTGAGGTATAGGTGTCTTGAGCTTTATCCTATGCCCTCCTCCCCGGTGAAGTAAGTGCAACTTATTGCCAAGATACCAATAGTGTATATCACTATAATTGTACAATTTTATCGATAATACTGGAGTTTATGTGGCGCCCCCTGGGTATCATCAGGACACCTGAGACACCCGGCTCACCAGCAATTTCCCTGAATCTGTAACAGAGCTTACTAAAAATGATGTGACATGCTTCCCTGCCGTTTATCTATAGCTCAGCACCTCTTTTTCTAGTGTGTTTCTAGTTAATGCTAAAGAGATAGGGAGAGGAGTAGGGCAGAAGCATTCACAGCAGAAAGTAAATTTCACAGCTCTGACTATAGCCTGTCAGAAGGTTAGATTAGCAAGAGTGGTATACCAAAAAATTATGTATCACATACTACCACCATTTAAGATGGTGGTAGTCTGTGATACACAGCAGAAAGTTAGTATACAGGTACATCGTACATAGTCTGTAGCCTCTCTATCTTTCCCAGTGTCTCTCTGTAGAAGAAAATTCGGGTCAGCACCGGCGCAACCAGGAAGGTCTAGGCTTGAAGGTAAGTTTATAGCTTTTATTTATTCATTCATAGTTCGAACAGATTACGCATTTCTGGGCCAGAATGGCTTTGTTTCTGGATGTGAAGAAGGGATGGTTCCGGCTCAGAAACATGTAATCTGTGAAAACTATGAATGAATGAATAAATAAAATCTATAAATTTACCTTCAAGCCTGGACCTTCCTGGTTGCACCACTGCTGACCCGAATTTTCGACATTTTCTGCCTGGCACTCTGTGCCCTGAGGGAAGATGCTTGGCCGCAACTGCTACCTCTATCCACCAGCAGCAAGACCTGAGACAGGCTGATAAGCCTCTCCTCATGCATTTATCTGGCATATTCAGCTCTCAGTAGAATGCTGAGGATAGATTCTCCTTACGCTTTAAGATCATCTAGTACCTGGGACACGTGGTGACCAAGGAGGGAGTACAGCCCATGAATTCAAAGGCCAGAGCAGTACAACAATAGCCCATCCCAAACACTGTTACAGAAATGTTGTCCTTTCTGTGTCTAGTTAGTTATTGCCACTGATATATCAAAGATTTTCCTAGGGTGGCAGTAAATGTAACCCCCAGAATTGGAGAAAACCAGAAGCTACCGAGAAGATTGCTATTATATGGGTATATGATGAAGATTTGGCCTTCCATGAATTAAAACAGATTGCTAACTTGTGCCCCTATTTTGGCTTATGGTGATTATACCAAACTCTTTGTGGAGTACACTGACAGATGCCTGAAGGGGCTAAAGGTGGTCCTGACCCAGGTCCAGAATGGAAAGAATGATTGACCACCCATCCCAGCTGAGCATTAAGGGAGAAGAATCCCAGGAAGTTCAGCTCATTCAAGTTGGGACTAATGGCCATAGTTTGGGTACTACAGAGAAATATGAAGTTATTCTCCTAAAAGCAAAATTTGAGCTATGGGTCCACAACAATTCCTTGGTTAAACTGGATAATGCCCAGCTGGGTGGCCTGACACACCCTGCTGATATGTGGGCCCACTGATAAGGAGCTACAGAAGATGGAGACTCCTAATTTCCTGCTGATTTAAGCCGGGTGGTGGAGGTCTATCATGGCTTGGAAAAGGACATACCCAGAGTGCAAAATCCATAGTGGGTCTAGAGATTGAGTGTCAAGATTAGACAGTAAGGAGGTGAATCATTGAGGGGCAGTGGCCTCGCAAAAGGAAAGAGTGAGAATGTCAGACTCAGGAAAATGGCTGATCCAACACTATGGCTGGTTGGTCATTCATGCAGGTGTGCAATGCTAAAAGATGAAGTTATCAATGGACATAGGCCCCACATGGCAGATTGTTTAGCCAGAAAAAGAAGTGAGAGCAGGGGCGTTGCTAGGTTAAAACATTCGGGGCCTGGGCCCCTGATGTTTTGTTCCAGGCCCCGAATGTCCTGCCTGCCAGCTAGATACAACTGTATTGCCATCCTCATGACAGCAATACAATTGAAACGTATATATGCAAGAAAAGGGAGTAACTAAAAATAAACCTTAACCTTTAATATAGCGATTTAAAATGGATCACTAAACACACTGGGCATGGAAAAATAAATAAACTGAAAAGTTTTACCGATACGGTGATTGTTTCTATGGATTAACACGCAACCAGATAATGGATACCACATTGATACCTTACTTGGTGTCTGAATGGTCGGGTATTCTCGTTCCACAAAGAAAATAAATGAATCGGACAGGGAAAAAACCCGGGGGAGGGGCAGAAATGATAGAATGTATGTATCCTGTCCCTAATATCTCCCTGTCAAGTCTATTGTACCCTAATAGCCTATTAATACAGAGTCATCGCCCTGACAAGAGCGTCTCTAGTAGAGTTCGACCTAGTAAGCTAGTTAGGAGATAGTTAGCTCACTTGACCCCTTCCCTAGCTAGGGCCACACAGGGTGATCAAACAGGAATAGGTTCCGGACGGGGCCGCTCTTGTCAGGGCGATGACTCTGTATTAGTAGGCTATTAGGGTACAATAGACCTGACAGGGAGAAATTAGGGACAGGATACATACATTGTATCATTTCTGCCCCTTCCCCGTGTTCTTCCCCTGTTCGGTTCATTTATTTTCCTTGTGTAACAAGAATACCCGACCTAGTTAACGCCACAGCACATAGCGAAGGCCTTTTTGACTGCAGAGATGTGGGTGGATAGCCCATGGGTTAAATTACCATGTGTTCCTGCTGTGGCATGTTGGTTTGGCCCACAGGGGTGTTTTTCCCCTTTTGTCACTGCTGCTGCCTGTTGTGTGCAGCTGGTTCCTCCCCCCCCTCTCCTTCTGCTGCAGTCTAAATGGTCTCCCCCTGCCCCTCCCCTAGAGTTACTAAATAAGAGGGCTTACCCCATCTTGTTCCCTTTTTACAGACACCTTCAACAGGAATTTTACCACCCCTTTTGTTGTTTTTCTATGATGTTTTGGCTCACATATCTTTCTTTTCATAGTTGCCGTTGTTTAAGTCACAGCTGGAGGTCGGTTGAAATAAAATACTAAGAGTGGAGGAGAAGGCGGACTTGCCCACTGTGGTTTCAGTGGGGCATATTGCTTCTCACACTCCTGGAAGTGTTTTTTGTTTGGCATTTGATAAAGTTTGGTTTTGTGAGAACAATTAAAAGATAAATAAAGCTGTGACCAACCCCCACTCCAACAAAACCAGTTGCCTCTGTTGTTATTTGGTAAGGGGGGAAGACATGCGCTTGGGTGGTTGGTCTTTTAGTTCTCTACAGTCATTCAGACACCAAGTAAGGTATCAAGGCGGTGTCCATTATCTGGTTGTGTGGTAATCCATAGAAACAATCACTGTACCGGTAATGTGGCAGGCGCAGCACTATGAAGTGCCTTTTGCGCTATGGCATTATAAGAATTTTGATATCTCTGACTTTTAGTCTAGCCAGACTGTCTATTACTCTGTAATTCCTCTAGCGCCATTCTATGGAAACAGTAGGTTTAAAGAGCACACCAGATGCTTCAAATAACTTCTTTATTAACTTAAACTTTTCTTCATATATAACACTGCCACCTCCGCAGCAGATAGTTCATACAAAACACGTGTTGAAAAGATATCACAAGATGGCGGTATGCATAAGATGGTGGTTCAACTGTTCAATGTTGTCATTCAACATAAAATGGTGGATACGTTTCTCTCTTCAGTATCTGTACTGTCACTTTAAGTTATTTAATCATTTTATGATCTCTCTGAGAGGTATATCTGAGGTCTAACTAATAGTTTGCTTGCAGTATGCAGTTAGCAGTGACTATTTGCAGATTGGTTGAGTATGATCTGGTATGGTTGTGTGCACTTTGGATTGCAATATGGAATCTGAATGCTTGCAATTTGTATTTGCAATTGTATGGTTGCAATTGGTGGTACTGTAAGTAAACACATATGTATCTAGTTCAGTATACAGTTCTAAACACAATACTAACAATATGAACCTTACATAACTGTTTTAAATAACTATATTGGCCTCTTGTTCCCATAAAACTCATCTCTCAGTGGAGTGAGTGGCTCTTCAGCTCCTGTCTCTAGTGAATAATGATTCTAGCAGAAGGAGCTGGGGGAATTCCCAGACAGGCTGTCTGTGAGGCTGGCTGTGATTGGTGAAAACTCTTGCTGTGCGAGAAGCTGGCTGTGATTGGTCTAGACTTCTGCCCAGCAACAACAGATTAACACTATACTTTATGTTGTTTCTGCTGTGTCACTGAACTTACCTTACATTACAAAATGAATGTTAAAGGCATATTATCTTTTTCTGCTTCTGTGAACACAAAATATAACAGTTATATGACATCCAAAACATGATGTCACAGTAAATAACTCTGCTTTTGTCTTTAACACATAAACATAGGAACTGTATTAAGGTTATTGGCAGGTCCAGTTGCATAAACATACAAGCTATATTAGCAAACTAGGACAAGTCTTAGCTGGCCAGCTACAGGTAAGACTGTTTCAGTTTATTTATTTTTCCATGCCCAGTGTGTTCAGTGATCCATTTTAAATGGCTATATTAAAGGTTACGTTTTATGTTTTATTTTTAGTTACTCCCTTTTCTTCCATATATATGTCTTGATCTCAAAGGGATGAGTACAGGTGATAGCTATATCTTTCATCACTTGTACGCGATTACACAGGATATATTTCAGCAATACAATTTAATCTAATGCAGTGGAAGATCGGAAGAACTTGTGGTGACATCATAGGTCATGTGACCAGTAAATCAGGCAGTGGTTATGAAGGACCTGCAATGATGTCACCATCATGTGACCAGTGCAGGAGAGGAGGGAAGTGAAGAGGAGAATTCCTGGAGGAAGAAGCTGTTGTGATGTATGCTACATGAGGAGAGGTAAGGGAAGGGAGAGGCAGAGCAATGCTGGGAGTTGTGGTTATTTTACTGGGACTGTATGTTAGGGCTAAAGGGAGGGATACTATTTACATGGAACTGTGTGCTGGAGGTGGCTGGGGAGGGGGTCATGTTATTTACATGGGAATGTATGTTAATGGTGGCTGTAGAAGGGAGTGATGTTACTTACATGGGACTGTATGTTGATGGCGGCTGTGGGAGGGAGTGATGTTACTTACATGGGACTGTATGTTGATGGCGGCTGTGGGAGGGAGTGCTGTTATTTACATGGGACTGTATGTTAAAGGTGGCTGTGGGAGGCGATTATGTTATTTACATGGGACTGTATGTCGGAGGGGGCTGGGGGAGACAGTGATGTTATTTACATTGGACTGTATGTTGGAGAGGGGTGTGGGAGGGAGTGATGTTATTTACATGGGACTAAATGTTACAGGGGACTGAAGGAGGGTGTGATGTTATTTTTATGGGACTGTATGTTGAAGGTGGCTGGTGGGGGGAAATTATGTTATTTACATGAGACTGAATGTTGAGGGGGTGATGTTTACAGTACATGGGGTTGCATGTTAGAGGCTGCTGGGGAGGGTGTGATATTACTTACTTGGGACTGTATGTTGAAGGTGGCTGGGGAGGAGGTGATATTATTTACATGGGACTGTATTTTGGAGGGGGCTGTAGATAGAGAGGGATGTTATTTACATGGGAATCTATGGCGGAGGTAGGGAAATAGTGTTATTTACATGGGACTGTATTTTGGAGGGGCTGAAGGTAAGGGAGTGATATTATAGATAAGGTTCAGGTCCGCGCTATTCACCACACCGTAGACACGTGAACATGGAAATATAGCATCCAAATACGGCGTATTCTCAGCAACCTCGTCACAGATTCCAACCGGTAGTCTCCAGTCACCAAGGCACCCTTATATAAAGATAAAACATATTGTGCAATATCAGTGTGTATCAGAAAAAACACTTTTATTGTACTCACAAACGCAGGCTTGTATTCAGCATATCAAATACAGATAAAACGCCTGACCCGGGTTTCGCCTCTTGCTTCCTCAGGGGCTCCTAACAAACAAAGCAATTTTATACCTGTGTGCTTAATCACATGATGTGAGTCTATTTACTACTTCCCTCGGTCAAAGGTCACATAATCCAACATATTATAAAATCTTGTAAATAACTCAATATGTTCAAACAAGCTATGATAAAAAAACAAGTCATATAAAAAATATAATAAATAATCTCTCCATTGCATTAATCAAATTGTCCATACATAAAAATATTTCATGGCTAAAGATGACTAAAAAGAATAAGCCCACATTTGTTTAGTACCTACTATCAATTGAATAAAATTAACATAAAACGAGGTCCCAATCTATTTTTTATATACCGAAAATCCTCTTCTATCTCCGATATTGATGGAGAGCAGACGCGGTGTTACCGCACACCTTCTAAACTACTAGTCTACCGTAATCATCCAAAGTGCTGCCCATACTCTAACTCCTTCTACACAGAACCATATAGGGGGGACGGAAAACTGACTGGCTGCTTTGTCTATGCTTTTAAGATCGGGGAGACAAGTGGTAAGTGAATATCGTGCGAATCCTAGTGTCTATTCATTCTCTCTTGTTCTACATCCTTAATTCATACAACGTATCTATAACTAGGGTTGTCCCGATACCACTTTTTTAGGACCGAGTACAAGTACCGATACTTTTTTTCAAGTAGTCACCGATACCGAATACCGATACTTTTTTTAAATGTCATGTGACCGTTTTGGGGGATCTGTGGATGACGCACTGTCATGTGGGGGATCTGTGGATGGCACTGTTATGGGGGACCTGTGGATGGCACTGTTATGGGGGATCTGTGGATGGCACTGTTATGGGGGATCTGTGGATGGCACTGTTATGGGGGATCTGTGGATGGCGCTGTTATGGGGGATCTGTGGATGGCACTGTTATGGGGGATCTGTGGATGGCACTGTTATGGGGGATCTGTGGATGGCACTGCTATGGGGGATCTGTGGATGGCGCTGTTATGGGGATCTGTGGATGGTGCTGTTATGGGGGATCTGTGGATGGCACTGTTATGGGGATCTGTGGATGGCACTGTTATGGGGATCTGTGGATGGCACTGTTATGGGGGATCTGTGGATGGCACTGTTATGGGGGATCTGTGGATGGCACTGTTATGGGGGATCTGTGGATGGCACTGTTATGGGGGATCTGTGGATGGCACTGTTATGGGGATCTGTGGATGGTGCTGTTATGGGGGATCTGTGGATGGCACTGTTATGGGGATCTGTGGATGGCACTGTTATGGGGATCTGTGGATGGCACTGTTATGGGGGATCTGTGGATGGCACTGTTATGGGGGATCTGTGGATGGCACTGTTATGGGGATTTGTGGATGGTACTGCTATGGGGTGGGATATCTGTGGATGGCATTGTTATGGGGTGGGGGGATCTGAGGATGGCATTGTTATTTGGTGGGGGATCTGTGGATGGTGCTGTTATAGGGGATCTGTGGATGGAACTGTTATGGGGAGGATCTGTGGATGACACTGCTATATGTCATCCACAGATCCCCCTCATAACAGTGTCCCCCAATACACCGGGCCCCGCCGCTCACCGAAGTATTTATAAACGTGAATCCTTATCCTGTTATTAAGTTGAACTAACGCTGCCCTCTCCCATGTTCCCCTGTATCCCCCTGTATCCCCACAGCACTTACTTAAGCTTCCATAGCAGGCAGAGCGGACGGCACCAGTAACGTCACTCACTGACGTCGCGCGTCTGCTCCGCCTGCTTCATTCATAAAGTGGGCGGAGCAGGCGCTCTACGTCAGTGAGTGACGTTACTGCTGCCGTCTGCTCTGCCTGCTATTGAAGCTTACAGGGGGATACAGGGGAACATGGGAACATGGGAGAGGGCAGCGTTAGTTCAACTTAATAACAGGATAAGGATTCACGTTTATAAATACTTTGGTGAGCGGCGGGGCCCGGTGTAAGAGTACAGTGACTGCACCGGGCCCCGCCCCTAGTTACGGACTCCAGCCCCTCCTCTCTCCCGATGCTGCATCTTTGCGGGGCCGCAAAAATATTCATTGCGGGCCGCATGACACCCATGCAGTAAGTAATACCCAGTCACATACCAGCAATAATTATCGTTGCCGGCTCTCTCCACCCCTTCTCAGCTGCCGTTCACTGCCCCCTCTATGCACCGCTCACCAGCCCGCTTGATGTAAAAAAAAAAAAAAAGTATTCTATTTATGTATCGGGGCGGGGTATCGGCGGCTGAGTACCGCCGAGAAAACTCGGAATCGGTCCCAATACCGATACTAGTATCGGTATCGGGACAACCCTATCTATAACGCCAAGTAACTAGACTTGACAATTTACTCCCAATAATAAGTGACGAAATGTACTGATCCCCTAGGGGACAAAGGGGTAAAACTTAACATTTAATGCTATATCTAAAAAAGTGAAGCACTAACATAAAGCACCAGCCCAGAGGGCCTCTAAACAGACTAACATAAAGACAGCCCAATGGGGCCAGGACACACAAACACTGATAGGGAAGCAAACAAAAAGGAACGTTCTCACCCATCAGATGCTGTAGGCGTAGATGGTGTAGTCACTTGAGTGAATGCAGCCTCCCATGCGATGGATTACATTGATGTGTTACCATACGGAGATGATTCCCACATAAAAATCTCAGCAAAGGCAGGAGACGGGAGCATGAGATCCCTAATGAACTCTGGTGAAGGGGCAGGGACTAGATGACCCTACCTGCCTATACGAGGTACTTGCCCCGCAAGGAGCGTCCCCGTCCGGATACCTATCCCTAATAGCGGGCGGAATCCCTAGTACACCCTATAAAGGTAGACTCCCTACGAGAACGTTCCTTTTTGTTTGCTTCCCATCTGTGTTACCTATCAGTGTTTGTGTGTCCTGGCCCCATTGGGCTGTCTTTATGTTAGTCTGTTTAGAGGCCCTCTGGGCTGGTGCTTTATGTTAGTGCTTCACTTTTTTAGATATAGCATTAAATGTTACGTTTTACCCCTTTGTCCCCTAGGGGATCAGTACATTTCGTACCCATTTCATATATCCATTGTGCCTCTTTTTTATTTATTTGCTTCACAGGGTCCCCTCCTCTCATATTCGACTCCATAAAACCTCAAACCGCTTGGATTTTTTCCATGGTGTTTTTTAAAATGAGCGGATAAACTATGCGTTTCTAATCCTTTCCTTATGTTCCTTACATGCTCAGCTATTCTAGTTTTTTACTTTCTCAGCGTTCTTCCTACATATTGGAGTTTACAAGGACATTCTAGTACATAAATCACTCCTATCGATTCACATGATATATTTCCTTTTATATTATAATCTTTTTGTTTATTCGTTGATCTAACATTCTCCTTACTAATCAATTTCTTGTCCACCGCCGACCGATTTTTGCAACCTATACAGAAACCGCACCATGTAAATGCGTTTCTAGTACATTTCCGGGGATTGTTGTTTGTTTTAAAAAAAACTTTGGACCACTTTATTTCTAATTGTATGTGCCTTCTTATAATTAAAAGGGGGGTCTCTTTGGAATTATCTTTCCCAAAACCGCATCATTTTTTTAAATGTTCCAGTTTTTTTGGATGACTTGTTTTATACTCGGGCACAGTGCAGAATACGTGGTGATAAAGGCAAATTTAAAACTATCCTCCTTGTTTTTTGTTATTTCTTTCTCTGGTTTTCTTTCTTTATTCTTTATCTCTCCGACATTTTATCTATTTTTTCATTGGAACTTGGAGGAAAATAGGACCTACTCCTTAATTCAGGACTGCAGCTAGGGAAAAAAAAACGTGACTACACATATCAATTTTATAAGGGAGTGATATTATTTACATAGGACTGTATTTTGAAGGGGGCAGGAGAGATGGTGTGATGTTATTTAAATATAACTGTATGGTGAAGGGAGGAATATAACTACAGGGGGCACTGCAAATCCAGGTGACATTATAGGCATTCTTATTACTACTGGGGGCTCTATAGGAGGGACTTATAGATCCTCCTTATTTCTACTAAGAGCACTATGCGGGGCCTTTTTACTAGTGAGGGGTCTGTAGAGAGCTTTATTACCACTGGGGGAACAATAGGAGCCCTTATTTCTACTGGGGGCTCTGTGAGGGTATTATTAATGCTGGAGGGCTCATCAACTAATGGGGGCACTCTTGGGAAGCGTTATCACTGTTGGGGGAACTGTAGGGGGCAGTATTACTAATGAGGGCATTCTAGAAGGGAATTACTATTGGTGGGACTATGAGGAGCAGTATTACTATGGGGGCACTATTTTTTCTTCAGGATAGTATTTGGGGGTATTGGGGAGCAAAGCAAGCAGCAGGATAACACTGTGGGGACTCCAGGTTGGGAGATGATAGAAATGGGAGGAAGCTAAGTTGTCTGTGTGTCACACTCTGCAGAGGCAAGGTGGCTGAAAGAAATTGTCTGGACCGAATGGAGAAGATGATGAGGATGAAGATCTACATCGGAGGAGACTAAGTTTTTATTGTGAAGAAACAATGACATAATGTCAAATGTTATTGCAGAAAATAATCCTAAAGATGCATACAGCTACCATGCACATGACTAAAACTGAGCTGAGCCACCACCAAGGTTTGTAATGAGCACACTATGCCAAGAATACTTTCTTTACTTTATGGTTATCACAGTAATGATGCTGTGTATACCCAACTTTAGTAACAATGCACTATTGCACGGTATGTATTTTTTTTAAACAAATTGTTTATATGTAATTGATCTGCTGCCAATAAGGCAATGTTCTGACATGGGATACAGTTGCAAGAAAAAGTATGTGAACCCTTTGGAATGATATGGATTTCTGCACAAATTGGTCATAAAATGTGATCTGATCTTCATCTAAGTCACAGCAATAGACAATCACAGTCTGCTTAAACTAATAACACACAAATAATTAAATGTTACCATGTTTTTATTGAACACACCAGTAAACATTCACAGTGTAGGTGGAAAAAGTATGTGAACCCCTAGATTAATGACATCTCCAAGAGCTAATTAGAGTGAGGTGTTAGCCAACTGGAGTCCAATCAATGAGATGAGATTGGAGGTGTTGGTTACAGCTGCCTTATAAAAAACACACACCAGTTCTGGGTTTGCTTTTCACAAGAAGCATTGCCTGATGTGAATGATGCCTCGCACAAAAGAGCTCTCAGAAGACCCATGATTATGAATTGTTGACTTGCATAAAGTTGGAAAGGGTTATAAAAGTATCTCCAAAAGCCTTGCTGTTCATCAGTCCACGGTAAGACAAATAGTCTATAAATTAGAGATGGGACGGGGGATTCGTCGAATCCACGAATCCCTCGAATCTTGCTGGATTCGTGGGATTCGTGGACTCGAATCCAGACGTAATTTGCCTGAAACGAATCCGACGAATCTCTGGTGGGAGGGACTGGGAGGCGGAGCTGGGGGCCGGTGCGTTCACTGTGCTCCGGCCCCTCCGCTCCAGTAGTTATATAATGTATAATTGTGATTAATAATCATGCTGCCCCCTCTGTGTGTAGTATTACATTGAATAAATCTTACTTACAGCCGGCTACTGCTATCGTAAGAGGCCGGCCGGGCAGACGAGCGGCAGCGTCACTGACTGACGTCACCTGCTTGCGCCGCTTCATTCATAAAGCAGGCGGCTCAGGCAGGTGACGTCAGTCAGTGACGCTGCCGCTCGTCTGCCCGGCCGGCCTGTTATGATAGCAGTAGCCGGCTGTAAGTAAGATTTATTCAATGTAATACTACACACAGAGGGGGCAGCATGATTATTAATCACAATTATACATTATATAACTACTGGAGCGGCAATGGGGGGGTGTCTGTGGATGACACTGTTAAGGGGTGGGTGGTGGGTCTGTGGATGGCACTGTTATGGGGTGGGGGGGGGGGTCTGTGGATGGCACTGTTATGGAGTGGGGGGGTCTGTGTATGGCACTGTTATGGGGTGGGGGGGTCTGTGGATGGCACTGTTATGGGGTGTGGATGGCACTGTTATAGGATGGGGGGTCTGTGGATGGCACTGTTATGGGGTGTGCGGTCTGTTGATGGCACTGTTATGGTGTGGGGGGGTCTGTGGATGGCACTGTAATGGGGTGGGGGGGTCTGTGGATGGCACTGTTATGGGGTGGGGGGGGTCTGTGGATGGCACTGTTATGGGGTGTGGATGGCACTGTTATAGGATGGGGGGTCTGTGGATGGCACTGTTATGGGGTGGGGGTGTCTGTGGATGGCACTGTAATGGGGTGGGGGGGGGGTCTCTGGATGGCACTGTTATGGGGTGGGGGGGTCTGTGGATGGCACTGTTATAGGATGGGGGGTCTGTGGATGGCACTGTTATGGGGTGGGGGGGGTCTGTGGATGGCACTGTTATGGGGTGGGGGGGTCTGTGGATGGCACTGTTATGGGGTGGGGGGGGGTCTGTGGATGGCACCGTTATGGGGTGGGGGGGGGGTCTGTGAATGCCAGGGGGAGAGGTGAGAGGCACTATAATACTACTGGCACATTGGGGGGAGGCACTATGATACGGGCACATTATGGGGGGAGATGGCACTATGATACGGGCACATTATGGGGGGAGATGGCACTATGATACGGGCACATTATGGGGGGAGGTGGCACTATGATACGGGCACATTATGGGGGGAGATGGCACTATGATACGGGCACATTATGGGGGGAGATGGCACTATGATACGGGCACATTATGGGGGGAGGTGGCACTATGATACGGGCACATTATGGGGGGAGGTGGCACTATGATACGGGCACATTATGGGGGGAGGTGGCACTATGATACGGGCACATTATGGGGGGAGGTGGCACTATGATACGGGCACCTTGGGGGGGAGATGGCACTATCATACCGGCACATGGGGGGAGGAGAGAGGCACTCCGCACTTGATACTGGCACATGATTAGGGGGGCATCTATGGGGACACTTACTGGCACATTATTGGGTGGCACTGTGGGGGCATCTACTGAGGCCACAAAGAAGGGGTATTTTATATGGGGGGCTCTGTGTGGTACTAGTATTATCAGGGGTAGTTTCTGCAGTATAGTATTGGGGAGCACAGCGGCACAGTATTGGGGGTGTTAGGATGATTTGTCCAGAAGATGGGAGGATGATGGAAAAGTAGTAAACTAAGATTTAATTTTTTTTGTCAAGCTGCAGAGATGAAAAATGGCTGAAAACTGGTGTCTGGTCTGAAGGTCTGAAAGGAGAAGATGAGGAAAGAGAACATCTACAAGAGACGTCACTGGATGTAAGAGGTATGTGGCTGTATTACCCTGTATGTTTTGTAGTGATAGGAGCAGGGGTCATAGCAGGGGTCATCGGGGTCATCGTGGTCATATAGGGTGCGACCGTGACTGGGAGGTGGAGGTTCAGACAAACTGACGCCGTCTGACTTTGTTTCTTACACCGTGCGTTCACACAATTATGTACAGGATTCGTAGGATTCGAGATTCGAAAGATTCGATATATTCGAGAACCTTTTCGGATTCGGATTCGGATTTGGATTCGAAAAAATTTGGATTCGTCCCACCTCTAC
The DNA here is from genome assembly GCF_905171765.1 of Bufo bufo. Classification (NCBI taxonomy): domain Eukaryota; kingdom Metazoa; phylum Chordata; class Amphibia; order Anura; family Bufonidae; genus Bufo; species Bufo bufo. The sequence goes on along the minus strand of NC_053391.1, from coordinate 135,434,922 downwards.
TATAAATGGAGAAAGTTCAGCAGTTTGCACAAGAGCACCTGGATGTTCCATAGCAGTATTGGCAAAATATTCTGTGGACAGATGAAACCAAAGTTGAGTTGTTTGGAAGAAACACACAAAACTATGTGTGGAGAAAAAGAGGCACAGTACACCAACATCAAAACCTCATCCCAACTGTGAAGTATGGTGGTAGGGGCATCATGGATTGGGGCTGCTTTGCTGTGTCAGGGCCTGGACGGATTGCTACCGTATCATCGAAGGAAAAAATGAATTTCCAAGTTTATCAAGACATTTTGCAGGAGAACTTAAGGCCATCTGTCCATCAGCTGAAGCTCAATAGAAGATGGGTGTTGCAACAGGACAACGACCCAAAGCATAGAAGTAAATCAACAACAGAATGGCTTAAACAGAAGAAAATATGCCTTCTGGAGTGGCCTAGTCAGAGTCCTGATCTCAACCCGATTGAGATGCTGTGTCATGACCTCAAGAAAGCGATTCACACCAGATATCCCAAGAATATTGCTAAACTGTAACAGTTCTGTAAAGAGGAATGGTCAAGAATTACTCCTGACCGTTGTGCACGTCTGATCTGCAACTACAGGAAACGTTTGGTTGAAGTTATTGCTGCCAAAGGAGGTTCAACCAGTTATTAAATCCAAGGGTTCACATACTTTTTCCACCTGCACTGTGAATGTTTACATGGTGTGTTCAATAAAAACATCGCAACATTTAATTCTTTGTGTGTTATTAGTTTAAGCAGACTGTGATCACACTTTATGACCAGTTTGTGCAGAAATCCATATAATTCCAAAGGGTTCACATACTTTTTCTTGCAACTGTATTTGTTGAGTATTTGTGGTGGTAATTGCGCATAGCAAATCTGAAGCTATTTAAAAATTGAAAAACACGATCCACATGTTGTGGAAAAAATTACTACCTACTCTGTATGTTCACCCCCTTAATGTTTGGGGGTGAAATCTGCAGTGAACCTGCAATACTATCCACATGCAGCGTTTTTCTGTCTACGATGTGGTGTGGAGCAAGACGGATCCATCATGACTCACAATGTAAGGCTACTTTCACACTAGCGTTCGGAGCAGATCCGTCTGATGTTTCATCAGACGGATCCGCTCCGATAATGCAGACGTTCGCATCCGTTCAGAACGGATGCGTCTGCATTAAAACTTAGAAAATTTTCTAAGTGTGAAAGTTGTGTGAGCGGATCCGTTCAGACTTTACATTGTAAGTCAATGGGGAACGGATCCGCTTGAAGATTGAGCCATATGGTGTCATCTTCAAGCGGATCCGCCCCCATTGACTTACATTGTAAGTCTGGACGGATCCGCTCGCCTCCGCACGGCCAGGCGGACACCCGAACGCTGCAAGCAGCGTTCAGGTGTTCGCTCACTGAGCGGAGCGGAGGCTGAACGCTGGCAGGCGGATGCATTCTCAGTGGATCCGCCTCCACTGAGAATGCATTGGGGCCAGACGGATGCGTTCGGGGCCGCTCGTGAGCCCCTTCAAACGGTGCGCACGAGCGGACACCCGAACGCTAGTGTGAAAGTAGCCTTAGTCAATGGGGACGGATCCGTTTTCTCTGACATCAAACTATAGCTCTCAGAATATGGAGACATTAAAACATAATTTTTAATTTTTTTGTTTTGGTTCAAAAATGCTTCTATTGTGTTAAAGTGAAATACATTTAAAAAATGTAGACATATTAGGTATTGCTGCGTCCATAATGACCTGCTGTGTGCCATTATAGCAGTTTACCACTACATGTGGTGTGTTTCTGTAAACTGCAGAATCAGGGTAATAGATATTGGGCCAGATTTATCAGGACTCTGACAGCTCACTCCACTTTCACATATAGCTAAAGTCAGTTTTAGCCAAGTCAGATTTATGATCGGCCATTTAAGACTGTAATAAATGTGGTTTGACGGTAGCAGTTTATCCGTCAGTAAGCAGCTTTACAAAAGTCGCACGTCTTTACGAAAAAGTTGCATGTTCTTTTAAAAAGTCTCATAAGATAAGCATGGTCCTCACTGGAGTGAAATTGCGCATTTTTTTGCGACTTTTTTGCGACTTTTTAAATAGTCCCAATAGTAAATCTGTCTAGAGATTCATTTACATAAGAAAACACGCCCACTTTCAGAAAACTGGCGAGCATAGTGCAGAGCAGAAAAAAGTCGCAAATTTGTGCGCAGTTTAAGCGATTGCGCAAAACTTTGCGACTTTTTCCCTCCATTATTCTGACTTGAGCTAATGATAAATCTGGCCCATTGAGTTTTGTTTGGCTGTTAACGCTTTATGTGTTGCAGGAAAAAAAGTGATTAAAATTGAAAATCTGCTAAAAAAGTGAAATTTTTAAATTTCATCAAAATTTTCCTTTAATTCTTGTGGTACACATAAAATCAGTTTGGAATAACTTGAGGGGTGTGGTTTATAAAATGGGGTCATTTATGGGTGGTTTCTACTATGTAAGCCCCACAAAGTGACTTAAGAACTGAACTGGTCCTTCAAAAATAGGTTTTGGAAATTTTCTTCAAAATTTTAAGAATTGCTTCTAAAATTCTAAGCTTTCTAACGTCCTAAAAAAATAAAATGACATTTACAAAATGATGAATGCCAACTAGTGTTGATCGAGCATGCTCGGCCAAACACCAGATCGGCCCGAGCATCGTGATGCTCGGCACATCGCGGTATCCGGCCGAATACCGCGTGTGCTCGAGCGAGATGCTCGAGTCTCCTCCCCGCAAGTTTGTTGGCTGCTATGCAGCCAATAAACGTGCAGGTTAGTACTGCCACTCACTGTAATGCCGTAGCCATGTTGGTTACTGCCATTACAGTGATTGGCTGGCTGCAACGCGTCATCGGGTGCTATAAATTGATTTTTATTTTTTTGTTAGGCAGGGTTGGTTTTAGAGACCCAAAAGTCCTTTTAAGCACTATTGTTGTGTCTGGCAGCAATATATATTTTTAGCGCAATCTTCGCAAAATTGCGTGCAATTGTTAGAGACCCAAAAGTCCTTTTAAGGACTATTGCTGTATCTGGCAGCAATATATATTTTTAGTGCAACCTGCGCTAAATAGCTTGCAATTGTTTGGCCGCTGCAGACAGCGACATTATCTGCGCTACATCTCCTGTGTAACGTGTGCGCAGCCTAAAAATATCTGACATCCAGTATACTTTGTTCCTGTAGACAGTGTCCGCTGCAGACAGTTACATTACCTGCGCTACATCTTCTGTATAACGCTTGCGCATCGTAAAAATATCTGTGACATCCAGTGTACTTTTTCCGTAGATGCTGTGGACAGCAACATTATCTGCGCTACATCTCCTGTTTAATGTGTGCGCATACTAAAAATATCTGTGACATCCAGTGTACTTTTTCCGTAGATGGTGTCCGCTGCGGACAGTTACATTACCGGAGCTGCATTTCCTGTATAATGTTTGAGCATCCTAAAAATATCTGTGTCATCCAGTGTACTTTTTCCGAAGACGCTGCGGACAGCGACATTACCTGCGCTACATCTCCAGTATTACGTTTCCACATCCCAAATATCTGTGACATTGACTGTAATTTTTTCTTAGCCGCTGGTGACAGCAGCGACATTACCTGCGCTACATCTCCTGTATAATGTTAGCTGCTAGTGACAGCAGCGACATTACCTGCACTACATCTCCTGTATAACCTTAGCCGCTGATGACAGCAGTGACATTACCTTCCTGTGCCACATCTCCTGTATAACGTTAGCCGCTGGTGACAGCAGCGACATTACCTGCACTACATATTCTATATAACGTTAGCCGCTGGTGACAGCAGCGACATTACCTGCGCTACATCTCCTGTATAATGTTAGCCGCTGGTGACAGCAGCGAAATTACCTGTGCTACATCTCCTGTATAACGTTAGCCGCTGGTGACAGCAGCGACATTACCTGCGCTACATCTCCTTTATAACGTTAGCCGCTGGTGACAGCAGCGACATTACCTGCGCTACATCTCCTGTATAACGTTTGTGCTTCCCAAATAGCTGTGACATTTCCTGTAATTTTTTATTAGCCGCTAGTGACAGCAGCGGCATTACCTGCGCTAAATCTCCTCCATAACGTTTGCGCATCTCAAATAGCTGTTACATTCCCTATAATGTTTTATTAGCTGCTGGTGACAGCAGTGACATTACCTGCGCTACATCTCCTGTATAACGTTTGCGCATCTCAAATAGCTGTTACATTCCCTATAATGTTTTATTAGCTGCTGGTGACAGCAGCGACATTACCTGTGCTACATATCCTGTATAACGTTTGCACATCCTAAATATCTGTGACATTCAGTTTAATTTATTTGCGCATACACTTACAAAACCTGCGCTACTGTACGTGTGACATACTTGCAAGCATATATACCATTTAACATGCAGAAGGCGAGCAGTAAGGGACGGGGAAGTGGCCTGCTTCTGATGGTGCACGCAGAGGCTGTGTGAAACGTTGCCTGCTGTCAGAGCACAAGAAACACACTCATCCACGATACCTAGATTCATGTCCCAGTTTGCAGGGCGGCGCAGGACACCACTCTCGAAGTCAGACCAGTGCGACCAGGTGGTCGGTTTTATTGCAGCAGATAACGCTTCCAGTCGGTTAAGCACCACACTGTCTTCTACAAAGTCCAGTCTCAGTAGCCAAGGGTCTGGTCAAAAGAATCCTCACCCTGATCCTCCTTCCTCCCACCATGGAGAGTCTTGCTAAACAAGTGATCCCACACTCGGATATTCCGAGGAGTTCTTTTCATCGCCATTCCTTGATTTGGGCCTCTCGCCAAGCCCGCTTGAAGAGGGACATGAGGAGATCGTGTGCACTGATGCCCAAACTCTTGAGCATCCACAGTTACAAGAAGATGACAGTGGGGAACGCAATTAGCGTTTCACGAGGTGGATAATGATGATAAGACACAGTTGCCAATAAGTCACTGGCAATTACTGTCTCAAGAGGTTGATGATGAGGATGAGACACAGTGAGGTTGTTGTTAGGTTAACAAGTCAGCAGGATGACCAGAGTGAGGAAGTGGAAGAGGAGGTGGTGGACGATGAAATCAGTGACCCAACCTGGGAAGGTGGCATGCCGAGTGAGGACAGCAGTACAGAGGGGGAGGGATCCCCGCAGCACCACAACAGGCTGGAAGAAGCAGTGGCAAAAAAGAGAAGGCGGGCCACACCAAACTGGCCTGCAACTGTTCCCCAGAGCACCCACTTATGGCAATCTCCCTTGCCAAGTGGTAGGTGTTCAGCAGTCTGGTGCTTTTTTGAGAAAAGTGCAGACGAAAAAAGAATTGTAATTTGCCAACCTGTGCTGTACCAAAATGAGCAGGGGCGTGAACACTAGCAACCTCACCACCACCAGCATGATCCGCCACATGGCATCAAAGCACCCTAATAGGTGGGCCGAATGCCTGGGTCCACAATAAGTGTCTGTGGGTCACACCACTGCCTCCTCTTCCCCTGTGTTACATGCTGGCCAATCCCCTGTCCAAGACGAAGGCCTGGATGCCTCCTGCCCTGCACCTGGACCTTCGCAAGCACCATCAGCTAGCACATCCATTTCTGTGTCCCAACACAGCATACAGATGTCCATACCCCAGGCCTTTGAACGAAAGCACAAATACCCAGCCACCCACCCACAGGCCATAGTACTAAATGCGCACCTTTCCAAATTGCTGGCCCTGGAAATGTTGCCATTTAGGCTTGTGGACACTGAGGCTTTCCGCAGCCTGATGGTGGCGGCCATCCCTCGTTACTCAGTCGCCAGCCGCCACTATTTTTTCCGGTGTGCCGTCCCTGCCTTACACCAGCATGTGTCCTGTAACATCACCCGTGCCCTGACCAACGCAGTTATTGGGAAGGTCCACTTAACGACTGACTCATGGACAAGTTCTTTTGGCCAGGGACACTACATTTTCTTGACGGCACACTGGGTGAACGTTGTGGAGGCCGGGAGCGAGTCGTACCCTGGGATGGCACAGGTGCTATTGACGCCAAGGATTGCAGGCCCTACTTCTATCAGGATTTCCGCCACCACATACATTAGTGGCTGCAGCCCCCCCTTCTCCTCCTCCACCTCCTCCTCTACTTGCACCTCTGAATTCTCATCTTGTAGCACCAGTCAGCCATCAGTCAGTAGCTGGAAGCAGTGTAGCACTGCAGTGGGGAAGCGGCAACAGGCCGTGCTGAAACTAATTTGCTTAGGTGACAAACAGAACACCCCCGCAGAGCTGTGGCAGGGTATAAGGGACCAGACTGAGCTGTGGCTCTTGCCACTCAATCTAGAACCAGGCATGGTTGTGTCTGATAATGGCCGTAACTTGGTGGCGGCGTTGGAGCTCAGCAACCTCACACACATACCATGCCTAGCCCACGTGTTCAACTTAGTGGTTCAGCGGTTTCTCAAAACCTACCCCAATTTGCCTGAGCTACTGGTGAAGGTGCGCCGCGTGTGTGCCAATTTCCAAAAGTCATCTACAGCTGCCGCCGGTCTGGCAACGCTGCAGCAGCGCTTGCAATTGCCAGCTCACCGACTGTTGTGCGACTTGAGCATGCGTGGAACTCCACATGTCTGACCTCTGTGAGGTTTTACGCAACTTTTAGGAATCAACACAGATGGTGAGCGGTGATGCCGCTATTATCAGCGTAACCATCCCACTTCTGTGTCTACTGAAACGCTCGCTGCTCACAATGAAGGCGGATGCTTTGCATGTGGAAGAGGTGGAAATTGGGGAAGACGGTACATAGCCAGACCACCCTCCATTCGTCTTCTCAGCACAAATTGGATGATGATGATGAGGAGGAGCAAGAGACGGTTGCCTCCGCTACAGAGGGTAGTACCCACAGCAGGTTTATTCCATCTGTTCAGCGTAGATGGGCTGAAGAGGAGAAAGAGGATGAGGAGATTGAGAGTCATCCTCCTGATGAGGACAGCGAAGTCTTGTCTGTTGGGACTCTGGCACACATGGCTGACTTTATGTTATGCTGCCTTCTCATGTCTCATTCTTGTGGTGGAGAGGACTAGCAAAATGGTGTAATACCAAAAGGACCTTGTGGAAATATTGTTTCAAAAATTTCCAGCTGACAACGCTGGCAGCAGAGTACATAGTCCCTTGGCAACCGAGGAGGGGAGGGGAACACACAGCAGTTCAAACAGAGGCAAGGCAACACTCTCCAAGGCCTGGGACAGTTTTTATGACACCCCGCCAGCAACCTCACCCTGATGCACGGCCTAGTGTCACAAGGAGAGAAAAGTTTTGGAAGATGGTGAAGGAGTACATAGCAGACCATGTCAACGTCCTAAATGATCCCTCTGTGCCTTACAACTATTGGGTGTCCAAGCTGGACACGTGGCATATACTTGCGCTCTACGCCTTGGAGGTGCTGGCCTGCCCTGCCGCCAGCGTTTTGTCAGAGCGAGTATTTAGTGCTTCTGGGGGCATAATAACTGATAAGCGCATCCGCCTGTCAACTGAAAATGCTGACAGGTTGACTCTTATCAAAATGATCAAGGCTTGGATTGCCCCTGACTTCTCTACTCCACCAGAGGAAAGCGGCTGAACATAAAGGCACTTTAAATGTGGCTTTTATGGTGTATTGAATACACTGTATTCCCATGCACCCCTTCAACCACAAAAAAGGGTATATAGTTCAATCTTCCTTTTCTTGTCCTCCTCCTCCGTCATATCAACATGCTTAGGCTGCCCTCGCTCCTAATGAGCACTACCCCCTGATGAAGCATTGAGCGAAATGCACGTAGGGACACGGGAAATACAGATTTTACTTGTAGGTACGGTATACCTATGTGACCATGTGGGGATCTAGGAGGTCGGGATTATCTATCCATTCGTGGTGAGGCACTTGGCACTTTATGTGATGATCTTGTGAAACTTTATGTGACTTTATACCCTATTTATGTAAGACCGACCTATATTTTGGCACATATCCTGTTTGTTATCTCCTGTGAGGGCAATTTACTGCCTTATGTGTGTCTGCATCACCAACTGATTTTAAGCTGTATTTTATGAATTATGTATGAATAAAGGTATTTATTATATTATATCCGGATTGGCCTTTTTTGTGTAACCATGGTCAGATAAACAGCAGGCCCTCACCCCTAATGTTTTAGAGAGTCAGCTCACCAGCAGACCCTCAACCATAATTTTTTCGATGGTCAGCTCAGCAGCAGGCCCTCAACCTTAATTTTTTCCATGGTCAGATCAGCAGCAGGCACTCGCCCCTAATGCTTTAGAGAGTCAGCTCGGCAGCAGACCCTCACCCCTGTGGGGATTTGCTCTGGTAGTTAGGTTAAAGGGATTCTGTCATCAGATTTAACCCCTCTAACCTAAACATATGCTCATGTCCAGACTAATAAGAAGAATCCTAAGCTGGCCTTATTACACCTCACTGTGGCTCTATTTGCCCAAAAAACTGTTTTTTATAACCTGTCAATCACTTACTTAAGGTGCCCAAGGGAAGATCCGTTAATACAGGGTGCCCGGCCGCACCCCTCGCCGTCCGGTGCCCAGCGCCGCCTTCCCTGTCTTCAGAGCCGCCTTCTACAGCTCAGCGCCGCCTCCGCAATCCTCCCCGTCCCTCTGCCAGATCCCGCGCCTGCGCACTAGGCTCAGCCTGATGCGCCCATTTGGACTCCTGGCAGTGGATTCGTTTAGCGAAGTGCGCATGCGCCAGTCTGATGCGCACTTCGTTCAACCCTGATATGACCTGCAGATTGGCGCCAACCTCTCACAGCCCGGGAAAACCTGTCAGGAGCCGGATCACGCCCACAGACAGCAGGAGACAGAGTCTTGTTTTCGATCCCTTTCTATTTCAGGCCGGCGCATGCGCACTTCGCTCAACAAAGCTGCTGCCAGGAGTCCGCTGGGCTGAATCAGGCTGAGCCTAGTGCGCAGGCGCGGGATCTGGCAGAGGGACAGGGAGGATTGCGGAGGCGGCGCTGAGCTGTAGAAGGCAGCGCTGAAGACAGGGAAGGCGGCGCTGAAGACAGGGAAGGCGATGCTGGGCACCGGACGGCGAGGGGTTCGGCTGGGCACCCTTTATTAACGGACCTCCCCTTGGGCACCTTAAGTAAGTGATTGACAACCTGTTTTTTGGGCAAATAGAGCCACAGTGAGGTTTAATAAGGCCGGATTAGGATTCTTCTTATTAGTCTGGACATGAGCATATGTTTAGGTTAGAGGGGTTAAATCTGTAAGCGGGTACAGTACAGAGGCAAAATACAAGTTCGTAATTTAAACTTGATACATGATGTTTATTCATACATGATGCCAAAAACAAAACGTCAATTTTGCAGTGTTGGTGTTACTTCACACCCAATGGCAAGTTAATAAAACAAAAGTCACAATGGTGGCAGTTCTGCCTCAGGAAGTTCAAATACAGGCTTTAGGCGGCCTATTCCCCTGACACACGGGTCTCCGCTCTCCAGCCCAGCACAGGCCTCAGATTCCAGCACACAGACCTCCTGAGCTCCACTGTCAAATGGAGGTAATCTTCTCAACCTGTCAGTGCTGGCTGGTTTTTATGCCTGGAAAAACCCGGCCTGGAACATGGGGCGTAGTCACCCACCCAGCACTTTGACTACTCCCAGTAAGAGCCTTCCCGGATCAGCTATTACAGCCATGCTAAGTACCAAGGTGTCAAACAGCAACTGCTGCTGACACATAAAAACCGGCTCTTACTCCACCGAGGCCAGTAACCTCAGTGACACGTACCTATCATCCACGATGATTCCTTGTACCTTCTTACATACCCCCCTTTGTTCAACCCTAAGGGGGTGAACACATGCCATACAATATACTCGGGACAAGGCATCCGCGTTTCCCTGCAACCGGCCTAGCCTGTGGACTACGGAAAACTTAAAGTTTTGTAATTTAAGAACCACCTGGTGACTCAGGCATTTCTCTCTTTGGCCTGGCTCATCCACTTGAGAGGGGAGTGGTCAGTCACCAGGCAGAATATTCTCCCCAACAAATAATAGCGCAGAGACTCGAGTGCCACTTGATAGCCAGGCACTCTCTCTCCACTATACTATACTGGGTCTTGGATGGGGTGAACTTACAGCTGAGGAAGACTTCCTGAGACAGTACAGCATGAGGCCTACATCGGAGGCATCGGTCTGTACTATAAACTCCCTTTTGAAGTCGGGCGTCAGCAAAACCGGGGACCCGCACAGGGCCAACTTCAAAGCGGAGAAAGCCTCTTCCGCCCGATCATCCCAGCGAACCATCACTGACTTGTGTCCCTTCAGGAGCCCTGTCAATGGCGTGGCCACCATAAAAAGTGGGGGACAAACCTCATGTAATAGCCCACCATTCCCAGAAATGACTTTACTTGGCTAGTAGTGACAGGTCGAGGCCAATTTCGTATTGTCTCTATTTTGTTTACTTGGGGGTTAATGACTCCGAGCCCAATGACATACCCCAGGTACTTAGTCTCCTCTAACCACATTTTTTGGGTTAGCGGTTAGTCCCACCTTCCGAAGGGAGTCCACTACAGCCTGCACTTTGGGGAGGTGACTTTCCCAGTCAGTACTGTAGATGACAATATCGTCCAGGTAAGCTGAAGTGTACCGATGATGTGGACGCAGCACAATGTCCATAAGCCATTGAAAAGTGGCGGGGGCACCATTCAGACCAAAGGGTAGCACCTGATACAGCCATTCAGGTGTGATAAAGGCAGTTTTCTCTTTGGCAGCCACCGTTAAGGGCACCTGCCAGTACCCTTTCGTGAGGTCCAAAACAGAAAAATACAGGGCTTGTCCTAACCTCTCGATAAGCTCATCCACCCGGGGAATGGGACACGCATTGAATTTGGAAATCTCGTTCAGTTTACGAAAATCATTACAGAACCATAACGTCCCATCTGGCTTGGGTATTAAGATTATAGGACTGGCCCCCTCACTTTTAGACTCCTCCATGACATCTAGTTGCAGCATGAACTGCACTTCCTCTGAGATGGCTTGTCGCCGAGCTTCCGTGACAATGTCATGCTGGATTGTGGAAATGCATCCAGGGAGGTCCGAGAACACATCTGTGTTCCGACTAACGAACTCCATGGCCTCCTGAGCCTGTTCAGAGGAGAGGCTGTCAGCAACATTTACAGCGGCAACCGCTTCCCTTGCATCAGACAAAGGGGCCGGAACCTCTTCCCCTAGAAAACGGACTGCCTTCCGGGAATCGTGGACGCTCGGGTTGCTCCTGTTGTCTGCAAAGCCATCACGTGTTGTAGCAGCAACTGGTTGGTTTCTTGCTGCTGCTTGTTATTCTCCCGTTGTTACAGTTTTGTCTCTCGCTGCTGCAGATTACCCTCCATGAGGGCCTTCACAACAGCCTCCATTTTGTCGTGGGACACTGGTTGTAATACCACTGGTTTGATGTATGACATACCACCGTGCCCAAAAATGCAAACCAAAAAATATTTTGCCGTTCATGCCAGCCTCCCTGCTCATGCCCACATCCTCCACCAATTGTGGGGATTTGCTCTGGTAGTTAGGTTAAGAGGGCACAGTACAGAGGCAAAATGCAAGTTCGGAATTCAAACTTTAGTGCTTATTTACACATGATGCCAAAAACAAAACGTCACTTTTGCAGTGTTGGTGTTACTTCACACCCAATGGCAAGTTAATAAAACAAAAGTCACCAGATCAGCTATTACAGCCATGCTAAGTACCAAGGTGTCAAAGAGCGACTGCTGCTGACACATAAAAACCGACTCTTACTCCACTGAGGCCAGGAACCTCGGTGACACGTACCTATCATCCACAATGATTCCTTGTATCTTCTTACACCCCTAATGTTTTAGATGGTCAGCTCAGCAGCAGGCCCTCGCCCATAATTTTTTCCATGGTCAGATCAGCAGCAGGCCCTCGCCCCTAATGTTTTAGATGGTCAGCTCAGCAGCAGACCCTCGCCCATAATGTTTTAGATAGTCAGATCAGCAGCAGGCACTCGTCCCTAATGTTTTAGAGAGTCATCTCAGCAGCAGACCCTCACCCCTAATGTTTTAGATGGTCAGCTCAGAAGCAGACCCTCACCCCTAATGTTTTAGAGGGTCAGCTCAGCAGGAGACCCTCACCCCTAATGTTTTAGATGGTAGGATCAGCAGCAGGCCCTCGCCCCTAATGTTTCAGGGGGTCACCAGCAGGCCCTTGCTCCTAATGTTTTTTAAGGGTCACCAGCAGGCCATCAATCATAATTATTCAAGGGTGTGTATGATGCCCTACTTTATGTGTAATAAAGGGTGTATTGGAGTGCCGGTTCCTTGTAATTTTTGGAAGCCCTTTCCCTTAGTGCATAGGCTTTATGAGTGTAGGAGTCCCACTACCTGAACAATTGTTCCACAATGTGAATGAGGCCCTCCTTTATGCGATATACAGGTTGTATCAGAGTGCCTTTTCCTTGTAATTTTTGGCAGCATTTGTACTTTATATACAAGTAAATATACAGGAAAGAATGTTTCCTAACAATTTTTCCTCTAAAATCGATTTTATCTTTGGTTTTGTGCTTATTATTGTCAGTCTGCAAAAGTGGCGTACTACTCGGACAACATCATTCCCAGCAGCGACCTGGGAGTCCAAGATGCATCCAGACATCCTCCCCATGCTGTTCCCGAACCATGTCAGTGGTGTTTCCATAAATTTCTGACCTTTTCCTGTGAACCAGACACCCTCCCCTCTTCAGAGCAGTGGGTGCCCGTTTTAATGCTCGGGTTCACCTTACGCATTGCACCCGTGCGGAAAACTCGCCCCCTTTGTGAAAGGGGCCTAAGGGTTTTCTCCTGACAGTCCCAAGCAGCAAAGAGTTGATACGGTAGTCGGGTACAGGTCGGGTCAGGTCAGATTAAATGAAACAGGCAGACAAACGGAACAGTATACCATCGCAGCAATTAGCAAGCTAAATTAATCTATTTTTCAGGCACCCTCCCATAGGAAAGATGCCTTAAATACCCAGTAAGCCATAGGCTGGGGAAGAATTAGGGTATGCATGCACCCTACAGTCATGAGGGACACCTGGAACTCAGGTGACTGGGCCCAGTGCTGGAGGGAAGAGGTGGGCCAGTAGGTCTGCACTACTAGTCCACACAAACTGAGTAAATGTAGCAGCGCTCGTGATCACCCAGGGAAGTAGGATAGCAGCAAGTACAGGCCATCAACATAACATTGTGGCTTTGTGTGTATGCATTTTTCCAGGACACAGGGGAAACTATTTCTCCTTATGGAGAGCATCTGCACTAGTAGACGTAAGGTGTCTCACAGGCGAGGCAATGCTCCTCTGGGAAAACCATATGCAAATTAACTCTCTTTCTAAAAAGAAAAGAAAGCTGATTGCTTAGCTATTATCCAAGTTATGCCTTGAGGTCTGTTTAAAAGGTCGAACATTGTTTTACAGGATAGCTATTGTACCTTACATCTGGTGGTATTAGAATGTCGGGTATATAAAGCAAATGCTTTATATACAGTCCTGATCAAAAGTTTAAGACCACTTGAAAATGGCAAAAAATCATTTAGCATGGCTGGATCTTAACAAGGTTTCAAGTAGAGCATCAACATGCAACAAGAAGAAATGGGAGTGAGACAAAATATTTTTTGAGCATTCAATTTAATGAAAACAACGAAAAAACTGAAACAGGCTGTTTTTCAGCTGATCAAAAGTTTAGGACCACACCTCTAAAAAAAAAAAAAAAAAAAAAAAAAAAAAAAAACCCAAAACAGAAATCCAACTTCCAAACATGAACTCAGTAATGAGTAGCTCTGCCATTATTGTTGATCACTTCTAAAATTCGTTTCGGCATGCTTGATGCAAGCGTTTCCATGAGGTGAGTGGGAACATTTCTCCAAGTGGTGAAGACGGCCACACGAAGGCCATCTACTGTCTGGAACTGTTGTCCATTTTTGTAAATTTCCCTTGCCATCCATCCCCAAAGGTTCTCAATTGGATTTAGATCAGGGAAACACGCAGGATGGGCCAAAAGATTGATGTTATTCTCCTGGAAGAAGTCCCTTGTCCTGCGGGCATTGGGTACTGTAGCGTTGTCCTGTTGAAAACCCCAGTCGTTACCACACAGACGAGGGCCCTCAGTCATGAGGAATGCTCTCTGCAACATCTGGACATAGCCAGCGGCCGTTTGACGCCCCTGCACCTCCTGAAGCTCCATTGTTCCACTGAAGGAAAAAGCACCCCAGACCATTATGGCGCCCCCTCCACTGTGGCGCGTAGAAAACATCTCAGGTGGGATCTGCTTGTCATGCCAGTAACATTGGAAACCATCAGGACCATCAAGGTTACATTTTTTCTCATCAGAGAATAAAACTTTCTTCCACCTTTGAATGTCCCATGTTTGGTGCTCTCTTGCAAAGTCCAAACGAGCAGTTCTGTGGCGTTCAAGGAGACGAGGTCTTTGAAGACATTTTTTGTTTTTTAAGCCCTTCAGTCTCAGATGCCGTCTGATGGTTATGGGGCTGCAGTCGGCACCAGTAAGGGCCTTAATTTGGGTCGAGGATTGTCCAGTGTCTTGACGGACAGCCAATTGGATCCTCCGGCTCAGTGCTGGTGAAATTTTTTTGGGTCTTCCACTTGACTTTTTTGTTCCATAACCCTCAGGATCATTTAAGAAATTCCAAATGACTGTCTTACTGCGTCCCACCTCAGCAGCTATGGCGCGCTGTGAGAGACCCTGCTTATGCAGTTCAACAACCCGACCACGTTCAAAAAGGGAGAGTTTTTTTGCCATCACAACATGTGACTACCTGACAGAAAATGACAATGAATCCACATCTTTGCACAGATTTGGCCTTTTAAAGGCATGTGGTCCTAAAATGTGGATCAGCTGAAAAACAGCCTGTTTCAGTTTAATCGTTATTTTCAATTAATTGAATGCTCAAAAAATGTTTTGTCTCACTCTCATTTCTTCTTGTTGCATGTTGAAGCTCTACTTGGAACCTTGTTAAGATCCAACAATGTAAAATAAGATTTTTTGCCATTTTTCAAGTGGTCTTAAACTTTTGATCAGGAGTGTATATATATTTAAAAAAATTAACGGATCAAAAGAAAAATTATGCAAACGATATTGACCCGCGAGATGGACATAAACATCTCAAAAAGAGCTCAATCAAGAACCTGATTATTTTGTGCAATCAGTAAAACAGGGTACAAGCGTCTCTGCAAAAATATAAATGGTTTATTATACAATAGTTTAAAATACAATGAAAAATGAATCAACGTAAATTTCAATAATATACAATGATATGCAGTACCCAGAATTCACCACTATATGGTGCCAACAAAACACTACTCAACCAACACAAGAATACTATGCAATACGGCTTTAAAATTGTGAGAGATATACAATCAATGGATTATGCGAGAAAATAAAATTAATCAAGAAAATGACAGATACAAGCCCTTGCTCTGCCCAAAATGACCAATCTCAGATATGGGGTAGTATTGCACCAAAACTTATAAATTATCAGCTTGATATCCAACTAGGGAATATAAAGATTCCCAACAGAGTTTCTCTAATATTTGTCACGGATGGTGTTGCAGAAAACTGGAAGTTTATAAATAAACATCCGACTGGCTTGATCCCAAACTAAGGAACATATGGGTGAGCCCTATAAAACCCCTAGAGCTGTCCCTGACTGCTATACCCATGCAAAGATCTTTATGATAGATAATTGCATGCCCTCGTACCTAGACTGTGTGACACCTGAAAACCCTATAATAGTGAGGGGACATGACCACCGGCTCCCTGCACTTAATACGGAGGGAGTCAGGGTCACCTAGAATCAAGCCAGCACGGAAACACAAATAAAGGAAAAGACTTATCTGAGGAACCAGCAGTTGCAGCATGCAGCAGTGAACACAATCCAGGAAGTAGTATAAACCACAAAGTGAGGCAGTATGGGAGGGAATATAAAGGGAGGCAATCAGTGTAAATAGATGACAGCTGGGAGAAGGAAAATAGATGACAAAGTGAAACCAAAACAAAGAACATCATGCAAGAGGTACAGAAGAACGTCTGCCAGAGCTTCTCAGAGAGCTGGCGGTGACAGTACCCCTCCCTCTACGAGTGGACTCCGGACACTCAGAGCCCACCTTCTCAGGATGGGACCTATGGAAAGCCCTGATAAGACAAGTGGCCTTAATGTCCGCCACTGGGACCCACATCCTCTCCTCAGGACCATAAGCCTCCCAATGAACGAGGTACTGGAGAGAACCGCGGATAATGCGAGAATCCACAATCCTAGAGACCTGAAATTCAAGATTACCATCAACAACAATCGGAGGAGGAGGCAAAGAGGAGGGTACAGTGGGTTGGACATACGGTTTTAATAGGGACCTGTGAAAAACATTATGGATCTTCCAAGTCTGAGAAAGATCAAACGGAAGGCAACGGGATTGATGACAGACAAGATCTTGTAAGGCCCAATAAACTTAGGACCCAACTTCCAGGAGGGAACCTTTAGTTTGATATTCTTTGTAGACAACCACACCAGATCACCCACATTCAGGTCCGGACCAGGCACACGTCTTTTCTCCGCCACACGCTTATATCTCTCACTCATCCTCTTCAGATTACCTTGAATCTTTTGCCAAATAAATGACAAAGACGAGGAAAATCTCTCCTCATCAGGTAAACCAGAAGATCCCTCTCCAGAGAATGTCCCAAACTGCGGATGAAACCCATATGCACCAAAAAATGGTGACCTATCCGAGGACTCCTGGCGATGGTTATTTAACCACCTCAGCCCCTCTAGCTTAAACCCCCTTAATGACCAGACCACTTTTTACAATTCTGCACTACACTACTTTCACGGTTTATTGCTCGGTCATACAACTTACCACCCAAATGAATTTTACCTCCTTTTCTTCTCACTAATAGAGCTTTCATTTGGTGGTATTTCATTGCTGCTGACATTTTAACTTTTTTTGTTATAAATCAAAATTGACCGAAATTTCAGCAAAAAAAAGACATTTTTCAACTTTCTGTTGTAAAATTTTTCAAACAAAACTACATTTCTATATAAATTTTTCTCTGAATTTATTGTTCTACATGTCTTTGATTAAAAAAAAAATGCAATAAGTATATATTTATTGGTTTGCGCAAAAGTTATAGCGTTTACAAACTATGGTACAAAAATTTGAATTTCCGCATTTTGAAGCAGCTCTAACTTTCTGAGCACCTGTCATGTTTCCTAAGGTTCTACAATGCCCAGACAGTAGAAACACCCCACAAATGACCCCATTTCGGAAAGTAGACACCCTAAGGTATTCGCTGATGGGCATAGTGAGTTCATGAAAGTTTTTATTTTTTGTCACAAGTTAGCGGAAAATTATAATTTTTTTTTTCTTACAAAGTCTCATATTCCACTAACTTGTGACAAAAAATAAAATTTTACATGAACTCACCATGCCCCTCACGAAATACCTTGGGGTGTCTTCTTTCCAAAATAGGGTCACTTGTGGGGTATTTATACTGCCCTGGCATTTTAGGGGCCCTAAAGCGTGAGAAGTAGTTTGGAATCCAAATGCGTAAAAAAAATCGTCTTTTTACATATACCCATGCTGGGTGAGAAAAATATCTATGTAAAAGACAACTTTTCCCATTTTTTTATACAAAGTTGTCATTTTACAGAGATATTTCTCTCACCCAGCACAGGTATATGTAAAAAGACACCCCAAAACACATTGCCCTACTTCTCCTAAGTACGGCGATACCACATGTGTGAGATTTTTTTGCAGCCTAGGTGCGCAAAGGGGCCCAAATTACAATGAGTATCTTTACGATTTCACAGGGCATTTTCTACGCATTTGGATTCCAAACTACTTCTCACGCTGCCCCTAAAATGCCAGGGCAGTATAAATACCCCACAAGTGACCCCATTTTGGAAAGAATACACCCCAAGGTATTCCGTGAGGGGCATGGTGAGTTCATAGAAGTTTTTTTTTTTTTGGCACAAGTTAGCGGAAATTGATTTTTTTTTTTTTTCTCATAGAGTCTCCCTTTCCGCTAACTTGGGACAAAAAGTTAAATCTTTCATGGACTCAATATGCCCCTCAGCGAATACCTTGGGGTGTCTAATTTCCGAAATGGGGTCATTTGTGGGGTGTGTTTACTGTTCTGGCATTTTGGGCGGGGCTAAATTGTGAGCAACCCTGTAAAGCCTAAAGGTACTCGTTGGACTTTCGGCCCCTTTACGCACCTAGGCTGCAAAAAAGTGTCACACATGTGGTATTGCCGTACTCAGGAGAAGTAGGGCAATGTGTTTTGGGGTGTCTTTTTACATATACCCATGCTGGGTGAGAGAAATATCTCTGTAAATTGACAACTTTGTATAAAAAAAATTTAAAAGTTGTCATTTACAGAGATATTTCTCACACACAGTATGGGTATATGTAAAAATACACCCCAAAACACATTGCCCTACTTCTCCTGAGTACGGCGATACCACATGTGTGACAATTTTTTGCAGCCTAGGTGCGCAAAGGGGCCCAAATTCCAATGAGTACTTTTAGGATTTCACAGGGCATTTTTTACGCATTTGGATTCCAAACTACTTCTCACGCTTTAGGGCCCCTAAAATACCAGGGCAGTATAAATACCCCACAAGTGACCCCATTTTGGAAAGAAGACACCCCAAGGTATTCCGTGAGGGGCATGGCGAGTTCCTAGAATAGCAGAAGTTAGCGGAAAATGATATATATATTTTTTTTTCTCTTACAAAGTCTCATATTCCACTAACTTGTGACAAAAAATAAAATTTTACATGAACTCGCCATGCCCCTCACGAAATACCTTGGGGTGTCTTCTTTCCAAAATGGGGTCACATGTGGGGTATTTATACTGCCCTGGCTATTTAGGGGCCCTAAAGCGTGAGAAGAAGTCTGGAATATAAATCTAAAAATTTTTTACGCATTTGGATTCCGTGAGGGGTATGGTGAGTTCATGTGAGATTTTATTTTTTGTCACAAGTTAGTGGAATATGAGACTTTGTAAGAAAAAACAAAAACAAAATCAATTTCCGCTAACTTGTGCCAAAAAAAAAAATCTTCTATGAACTCGCCATGCCCCCTCAAAAGTGATCTTTATAGTGCCTCAGCGATTTTACGGTGTTTTTGCAGTGATCATAAAAAAAAAATTCTGTCACTGCGGTGGGGCGGACTGAACGCAAGTGTGCGCACAAGATCAGGCCTGATCGGGCGAACACTGCGTTTTTTGTAGAGCCTATAGAACATGTCCTATTCTTGTCCACAATTGCGGACAAGAAAAGGCATTTTCTATATAGTTCTGGCAATATGCGGATCCGCAAAATGCGGAAAGCACATTGCCAGTGTCCGTGTTTTGCGGATCCGCGATGTCCGTGTTTTGCGGATCTGCGGATCTGCAAAACACATACGGACGTCTGAATGGAGCCTTACAGGGGGGTGATCAATGACAGGGGGGTGATCAGGGAGTCTATATGGGGTGATCACCCCCCTGTCAGGCTCCATTCAGACATCCATATGTGTTTTGCGGATCCGCGGATCCGTGGATCCGCAAAACACGTACGGACGTCTGAATGAAGCCTTACAGGGGGGTGATCAATGACAGGGGGGTGATCAGGGAGTCTATATGTGGGTGATCACCTCCTGTCATTGATCACCCCCCTGTAAGGCTCCATTCAGACGTCCGTATTTGTTTTGCGGATCCGCAAAACACATACGGACGTCTGAATGGAGCCTTACAGGGGGGTGATCAATGACAGGGGGGTGATCAGGGAGTCTATATGGGGTGATCACCCCCCTGTCAGGCTCCATTCAGACATCCGTATGTGTTTTGCGGATCTGCGGATCCGTGGATCCGCAAAACACTTACGGACGTCTGAATGGAGCCTTACAGGGGGGTGATCAATGACAGGGGGGTGATCAGGGAGTCTATATGTGGGTGATCACCCCCTGTCATTGATCACCCCCCTGTAAGGCTCCATTCAGACGTCCGTATGTGTTTTGCGGATCCGCGGATCCGTGGATCCGCAAAACACATACGGACGTCTGAATGGAGCCTTACAGGGGGGTGATCAATGACAGGGGGGTGATCAAGGAGTCTATATGGGGTGATCAGGGGTTAATAAGTGACAGGGGGGGTGTAGTGTGGTGATTGGTGCTACTTACAGAGCTGCCTGTGTCCTCTGGTGGTCGATCCAAGCAAAAGGGACCACCAGAGGACCAGGTAGCAGGTATATCAGACGCTGTTAACAAAACAGCATCTGATATACCTTTCAGGGGTTAAAAAAATCGCATCTACAGCCTGCCAGCGAATGATCACCCCTGGCAGGCTGTAGATCCACTCGTTTACCTCCCGATCCTGTGAACGCGCGCTCCTGTGTGCGCGCGCTCACAGGAAATCTTGCGTCTCGCGAGATGACGCGCCGATGCGTCAAGGAGGAACAAACCAACCGCCCGCAGGACGCATCCCTGCGTTAGGCGGTCGGGAAGCGGTTAAAGCAAACTCAGCAAGGGACAAAAAAGAACACCAATCCTCCTGATTCTCTGCCACAAAACAGCGCAGATATGTCTCCAGATTCTGATTGACGCGTTCGGTCTGGCCATTCGACTGCGGGTGAAAAGCAGAAGAGAACGACAACTGAACCCCCAAGCAAGAACAGAAAGCCTTCCAGAATCTGGAAACGAACTGCGTGCCCCTATCAGAAACTATGTCTGAAGGAATGCCATGCAATTTGACAATGTGATCAACAAATGCTTGCGCCAGCGTTTTAGCATTGGGTAACCCAGGGAAGGGAATGAAATGCGCCATTTTGCTAAAACAGTCCACTACTACCAGAATCAGTCTTCCCTGAGGAACGAGGCAGGTCTGTAATGAAGTCCATGGACAGATGCGTCCAAGGACGGGAAGGAATGGGTAACGGGAGGAGAGAACCCGATGGCCGTGAATGAGGGACCTTGACACGAGCGCAGGTCTAGCAGGCTGCCACAAAACTCTCAACCGTCTTACGAAGAGCCGGCCACCAGAATCTCTGAGCAATGAGATCCATTGTGGCTCTACTCCCCGGGTGCCCAGCAAGGACAGTATCGTTGTGCTCCTTAAAAACCTTGTGTCGTAAAGCGAGAGGCACAAACAACCTCCCAGGAGGACAAAGATCAGGAGCCTCTGCCTGGGCTGCCTGAACCTCTGCCTCCAAATCAGGATAAAGAGACGACCACCACTTCAGCCAAAATGGGACCCGGGTCTTCAAAGTTCCCCCCTCCCGGAGAACAACGTGACATGGCATCAGCCTTCACATTTTTAACCCCAGGGCGGAACGTGACAACAAAATTAAACCTAGAAAAGAATAAAGACCATCTGACCTGTCTCGGGTTCAGACGCTTGGCTGATTCCAAGTAGGCCAGATTCTTATGGTCGGTAAACACGGTAATAGGGTGTCTGGCTCCCTCTAGCCAATGGTGCCATTCCTCAAAAGCTAATTTGATGGCCAACAACTCCCTATCTCCCACATCGTAATTTCTCTCTGCGGAGGAGAGTTTCCTTGAGAAAAAGGCACACGGCCGCCATGTGGCAGGAGACCCTGAGACAAGCCCGCACCCACACCCACCTCAGAAGCGTCCACCTCAACAATGAAAGGCAGAGAGACATCAGGTTGAACCAAGATGGGAGCGGAAGCAAAACTCTCTTTAATACTAGAAAAGGCCTTAAGTGCATCTACCGACCAGGAGGAAAAATCTACCCCCTTTTTAGTCATATCAGTGAGTGGCTTAACAACAGAGGAATAATTAAAAATGAACTTCCTGTAATAATTGGCAAAACCCAAAAAACGCATCAGCGCCTTCTGATTCTCAGGAAGCTCCCAATCAAGCACAGCGCGGTCCTTCTCAGGGTCCATGCGAAAACCAGAAGCGGAGAGAAGAAAACCCAGAAATTGAATTTCTGGAACCGCAAACACACATTTTTCCAGTTTAGCGTACAATTTATTCTGCCGCAGAATCACCAAGACCTGACGTAGGTGGTCCCTATGAGTTTTGAAATCAGGAGAAAAAATCTAAATGTCATCTAGATACACCAGTACAAATTTCCCCATTAAATGATAAAAAATGCTGTTCACAAAATGTTGGAAGACGGCTGGAGCATTCATCAAACCAAAGGGCATAACCAAATTCTCGAAATGACCCTCAGGGGTATTGAAGGCCGTCTTCCATTCGTCCCCTTCCCTGACCCTGACTAGTTTGTATGCCCCTCTTAAATCTAACTTAGAAAAAACTTTAGCCCCAACAATCTGGAGTTTGCAACTGGCTGATCTGTGTTTTTTTTTTGCTGACCTTTGCTTGAGAAGAGGTAAGGAATTTGGTCAGGTGTTTGCTATTGTGCGTTTGCTAATGAGCCTAGCTCACTAAGGTGTTACATTTGTTGCTGGGGAGGAGCTTGTGAAAGAGTGTGTGTATATATAGACAGACTCATTAGCTGGCCTAATTCATTAGCTGCAAGTACTACCTTCAAGTACCACATTAAGTACAGTGAAGAGATATTGCAGGAGACTGAAGAGATTGAAGAGATACTGCAAGAGATTGGCTTGGAGTTTGCAACTGGCTGATCTGTGTTTTTTTTTGCTGACCTTTGCTTGAGAAGAGGTAAGGAATTTGGTCAGGTGTTTGCTATTGTGCGTTTGCTAATGAGCCTAGCTCACTAAGGTGTTACATTTGTTGCTGGGGGAGGAGCTTGTGAAAGAGTGTGTGTATATATAGAGACAGACTCATTAGCTGGCCTAATTCATTAGCTGCAAGTACTACCTTCAAGTACCACATTAAGTACAGTGAAGAGATATTGCAGGAGACTGAAGAGATTGAAGAGATACTGCAAGAGATTGGCTTGGAGTTTGCAACTGGCTGATCTGTGTTTTTTTTTGCTGACCTTTGCTTAAGAGGTAAGGAATTTGGTCAGGTGTTTGCTATTGTGCGTTTGCTAATGAGCCTAGCTCACTAAGGTGTTACATTTGTTGCTGGGGGAGGAGCTTGTGAAAGAGTGTGTGTATATATAGAGACAGACTCATTAGATGGCCTAATTCATTAGCTGCAAGTACTACCTTCAAGTACCACATTAAGTACAGTGAAGAGATATTGCAGGAGATAGTCAGGAGGTAGGCTGGAAGGTGGAAACAATACAAAAAAAAGCTAAGATTTGTTTGATTTAAATTTACAATTTTTTTTTTTCTCTCCTCTTTAAAATGGCAGACTTGGTTCAGTGCAGGAATTGTTGTGCATTTATTTCATGTTCCACTCTTTGGAGATTCGGATGCTGTCAGATCTGTAGACAGTTCTCCTTACTGCAGCAGGAAATTGCATTTTGAAATCTGAGATATTTAAATTATCTGTTAAACAAACTCCAGCTAGGACTGCTGCAATGCCACTGCCACAGAGGACCCCCAGAAATGGCAGATGGGTTACTGTAGGTTCTGGAAGACTTAGAGTGGTGGATAGAAGACATGTCCTACAGTCGGTGGTTCTCCATAATTCATTTGCAGCACTCTCAGAATGTAAGGACAACATGGATATGGACTCAAGCACAGAGGGTGAGAAACCATCGACTCCTATGTCTAATGTATGCAAGACTGCAGCCAAGGACAAAAAAGATAAAGTGAAGTCTCAAAGGAAGCAGCTGTTGCTGGGTGATTCAATCATAAGAAGTGTGGAGCTTAAAGAAAATGGTTTTGTGAGATGTCTCCCTGGGGCTACTGCTAGAAGAGATAGAAGACGTATTATTAATATTGTTAAGCAAGCAAAGCAGGAAGGGGACGTGGATGTTCTTGTCCATCTAGGGACAAATGACCTGGCTTGCAATGAAGTGTCAGAGGTGAAAAAATCTTTGATCACACTTGGTAATGACGTACAGGATTTTGCATCCACCATTTCATTTTCTGAAGTTCTGCCTGTGCATAATGTTCAGAATGATAGGCAGAGGTGCATAAAGGAGTTCAACATATGGCTTGGTAAATGGTGTCAAGAGCAAGGATTTGGCTTTGTTTCTCATGATAGCTCTACTTGGAATAGAAAGGAACTGTACAAAAAAGATGGTTTGCATCTTTCTCTCAAAGGAACAAATGTACTTAGTGAACAACTCCAAGAATTTGCGGAAGAGTATTTAAACTAGGAAGGGGGGGCAAAAGAGTGAAAATAAAAGAGTCCAATTGCCCCCCGAAACAATGCCAGAACAGGTCAGAAGCACAGAGGTTAAGAAATGATAAGCTCAGAGTCCTGTCTACAAATGCTCGCAGTTTAGGTAAAAAAATCAATGAACTTGGGTCAATAATGGCATCTGAGAATGTAGATTTAGTGGCTGTTACGGAGACATGGTTTAATAAAAGAAATGACTGGGACATAACCATACCAGGGTACTCTTTATACAGAAGAGACAGAGAAGGCAAGAAAGGAGGAGGAGTGGCCCTGTATGTGAAAGATAGCATTAAATCTAACCTAATACAAGTTGGTGAGGCCAACATAGAGTCAGTTTGGGTTACGTTGCAGTTTGCTAACCATGCAGTAACTCGTGTAGGTGTGATATATAGACCACCCGGTCAAGTTAAAGAACTAGATGATCTACTAGTTGAAGAAATAGCTAAAATGACAATGAAAGGAGAAGTTATCATTATGGGAGATTTCAATCTTCCAGATATAAACTGGAAAACCAAAATAGCAAGTTCTACCAGGAGTACAGATATTCTAAATTCCCTACTGGGGTTATCTCTACAACAAGTGGTTGAGGAGCCAACCCGGAGGGAGGCCATTTTGGATCTGGTATTCACAAATGGGGATTCGGTATATGATGTCATTGTAGGTGAAACCTTGGGATCTAGTGATCACCAGTCAGTGTGGTTTAATATAAGAACTGTGAAAGAGTCCCACCACACAAAAACAAAAGTTTTAGATTTTAGAAAAACAGACTTTTCAAAAATGAAATTAGTCATAAATGAGTCCTTATCAGACTGGAACGGATTACATGGAGTCCAGGAGAAATGGGACTACTTAAAAGGTGCATTATTGAAGGCAACAGAAAATTGCATTAGACTTGTCAGTGAAAGCAAAAAAAGGAAGAGACCACTGTGGTACTCAGCAGAAGTGGCCCAAATCATTAAAAATAAAAAGCTAGCATTTTGTAATTATAAAAAAAACCAGAGCAATGAAGATAAGGAAATCTACAAGATTAGGCAGAAAGAGGCTAAGCAAATTATAAGAACTTCTAAAGCGCAGGCAGAAGAAAAACTAGCTCAGTCTATGAAAAAAGGGGATAAGACATTCTTCAGATATATAAATGAAAAAAGGAAATTAAAACAAGGAATAACTAAATTAAAAACAAAGGACGGAAGGTATGTAGAAGAGAATAAAGGGCTAGCCGACTGCCTTAATGAATACTTCTGTTCAGTTTTTACAAAAGAAAAAGAAGGAGAAGGACCTCCACTAGAAAGGATGACTAATAAATCGTTTGATGCATGTGTCTTTACAGAGGAAGATGTTCTAAGTTTGCTGTCTAAAGTGAAGACAAATAAGTCACAGGGGCCTGATGAGATACACCCAAAATTATTAAAAGAGCTTAGTGGTGAGCTGGCAAAACCGTTAACAGATTTATTTAACCAATCATTAGTAACAGGAGTCGTCCCGGAAGATTGGAAATTGGCAAATGTCGTGCCCATTCACAAGAAAGGTAGTAGGGAGGAATCGAGCAACTATAGACCAGTGAGTCTGACATCAATAGTAGGCAAATTAATGGAAACCCTATTAAAGGATAGGATTGTGGAACATCTAAAATCCCATGGATTGCAAGATGAAAAACAACATGGGTTTACTTCAGGGAGATCATGTCAAACAAATCTTATAGATTTTTTTGATTGGGTGACTAAAATAATAGACGGTGGAGGTGCAGTAGACATCGCATATCTAGATTTTAGTAAGGCTTTTGACACTGTCCCACATAGAAGACTTATCAATAAACTGCAGTCAGTGAGCATGGACTCCCATATTGTTGAGTGGATTAGGCAGTGGCTGAGTGACAGACAGCAGAGGGTTATAGTCAATGGAGAACATTCAAAACAAGGTCATGTTATCAGTGGGGTTCCACAGGGATCTGTACTGGGACCAATTTTGTTAAATATCTTCATAAGTGATATTGCAAAAGGCCTCGATGGCAAGGTTTGTCTTTTTGCTGATGACACAAAGATATGTAACAGGGTTGATGTTCCTGGAGGGAAACGCCAAATGGAAAAGGATTTAGGAAAACTAGAAGAATGGTCAGATCTCTGGGAACTGAAATTTAATGTGGATAAGTGCAAGATAATGCACCTGGGGCGTAAAAACCCAAGGGCAGAATATAGAATATTTGACACAGTCCTGACCTCAGTATCTGAGGAAAGGGATTTAGGAGTAATTATTTCAGAAGACTTAAAGGTGGGAAGACAATGTAATAGGGCAGCACGAAATGCCAGCAGAATGCTTGGATGTATAGGGAGAGGTATAAGCAGTAGAAAGAGTGAAGTGCTTATGCCGCTGTACAGAACACTGGTGAGACCTCACTTGGAGTATTGTGCGCAGTACTGGAGGCCATATCTCCAGAAGGATATAGATACTCTAGAGAGAGTTCAGAGAAGAGCTACTAAACTAGTACATGGATTGCAGGATAAAACTTACCAGGAAAGGTTAAAGGACCTTAATATGTATAGCTTGGAAGAAAGAAGAGACAGAGGGGATATGATAGAAACTTTTAAATACATAAAGGGAATCAACTCGGTAAAGGATGAGAGCATATTTAAAAGAAGAAAAACTACCACAAGAGGACACAGTTTTAAATTAGAGGGGCAAAGGTTTAAAAGTAATATAAGGAAGTATTACTTTACTGAGAGAGTAGTGGATGCATGGAATAGCCTTCCTGCAGAAGTGGTAGCTGCAAATACAGTGAAGGAGTTTAAGCATGCATGGGATAGGCATAAGGCTATCCTTCATATAAGATAGGGCCAGGGACTATTAATAGGATTCAGATATATTGGGCAGACTAGATGGGCCAAATGGTTCTTATCTGCCGACACATTCTATGTTACACCCCTCTATGTATGTTAATCTGGTTAAACAGGTCCGGGATCAGAGGAAGTGGATAAGGGTCACGAATTGTGATACAGACATGGTCTTAAAGAACCATCTTTTTTCTTAACAAAAAAAAAAACAGCGGCAACAGGTGACTTCAAGGGTCGGATGTGTCCCTTTCTCAGGCTCTCAGAGATATAAGTACGCATAGCGACTCTTTCAGGTTGGGAGAGATTGTATAAACGTGATTTTGGCAGCTTGGCGCCTGGGATGAGATTAATAGGGCAATCGTACTCCCGGTGAGGGGGCAGCTCCTGGACACCACTCTCTGAAAACACATCCGAAAATTCAGAGAGAAAAGATGGTACATCCTTGGTATAAACCTCTGAAAGAGACGCCGTGAGGCAATTCTCTCTGCAAAAGTCACTCCAACCATTTATTTGCCTTGCTTGCCAATCAATGGTGGGGTTATGTTTAGTGAGCCAGGGTAGCCCCAACAATAGAGAAGTAGGTAATCCGCTTAGGACGAAATATGACATATCCTCAACATGAGCATCACCCACAGTCAAACGGATATTGTGAACTATGCCCTTTAACGATTTTTGAGAAAGTGGAGCGGAATCGATAGCAAAAACAGGTATATCCTTTCCCAAAGTGCATACCTGGAAACCATGTGTTATAGCAAATTGATTATCAATGAGATTGACAGCTGCTCCACTATCTACAAAAATCTCACAAACAATGTTCTTGCTATCTAGCGCCACCCTGGCAGGTAGGACAAAACGGGAACTACAAGCAAACGGCAAACCTTCAATTTCCGCATCAACCTTGCCAATAGTAACAGATGGAAAGTTTTTAGAGGTTTTTTTTCTTTTTGTTTCTTTATTACCCTCATAAAACTCCCTGAATCTCCTAGAGGGGCAAACATTTGCCAAATGATTTATACCTCCAAAACAGAAACAAACCCTCCTCTGAGAGCTGAATCCTCTACTATCAGAGGCAAGCAAACCCAGCTGCATGGCCTCCTGCTCAGAGGGGATTGAGAGAGACTGAGGCCCCTGTGCACTGAATGAGACCGCCCCACTGTCCTTGGACTGAATATGACAGGAAGAAGTGATCTCTCCTCTCTCTCTAAGACGCCTGTCAATACGAACAGCTCGAGACATGGCAGACTCCAACGAGGCAGGTCTCTCATGAAAGGCAAATGCATCTTTCAATCCCTCCGAAAGACCATGGCAAAATTGACTTCGGAGTGCAGCATCATTCCAACTAGTATCAGCTGCCCATCTCCGAAATTCTGAACAATATATCTCTGCGGACTGTTTACCCTGGCATAAAAGACGCAGTTTAGATTCAGCCAGAGCAATATGATCCAGGTCATCATATATCTGCCCCAGGGCTACAAAAAATTCATCCACCGATCGGAGAGGCCCTGCCCCCACTGGCAGCGAAAAGGCCCAAGACTGAGCGTTATCCCTGAGCAGCAAGATGATGATCCCCACCCTCTGCTCCTCATCACCAGAGGAATGGGGAAGTAGGCAAAAATGGAGTTTGCAAGCCTCTCTAAAACGAACTAAATTCTCACTACCCCCGGAGAACGTATCCGGAAGTGAGATCTTAGGCTCGGAACAAACTCCATGAACGCAAGCAGAACCGGTCACCTGAAACTGAGACACAGTTTTACGGAGATCTGCTACCTCCAGTGAAAGACCCTGCATGCGGTCAATCAAGGCTGAAACCGGATCCCTGCTTAAGACGGTTTATAATGTCACGGATGTTGTTGCAGAAAACTGGAAGTTATAAATAAACATCCGACTGACTTGATTCCAAACTAAGGAACATATGGGTGAGCCCTATAAAACCCCTACAGCTGTCCCTGACTGCTCTGCCCATGCAAAGATCTTTATGATAGATAATTGCATGCCCTCGTACCTAGACTGTGTGACACCTGAAAACCCTATAATAGTGAGGGGACACGACCACCGGCTCCCTGCACTTAATACGGAGGGAGTCCGGGTCACCTAGAATCAAGCCAGCACGGAAACACAAATAAAGGAAAAGACTTATCTGAGGAACCAGCAGTTGCAGCATGTAGCAGTGAACACAATCCAGGAAGTAGTTTAAACCGCAAAGTGAGGCAGTATGGGAGGGAATATAAAGGGAGGCAATCAGTGTAAATAGATGACAGCTGGGAGAAGGAAAAGAGATGACAAAGTGAAACCAAAACAAAGAACATCATGCAAGAGGTACAGAAGAACGTCTGCCAGAGCTTCTCAGAGAGCTGGCGGTGATAATATTATCCCCTTTATTCAGTTATATGCATCGTAACTGTCATCAGAGAAAATATTGATGTAGCAACTAACGTTACACATCCGCAAATGAGCGGGTATCTGGCTAAGTATCTAGCCAATTAATTTAGATCAATACTACATAAAACAAAAATATACATTACCCAAGGGTCAAGTGATGTGCAGAGTCTAGGGGCAGTCAGCTCTCAAGAGTTTTTCTGATAATTCAAATGTTTCTTCAGAGATCTCTTTCTTTCTTTGTTAGTTTTTTTTCTTTCTGTCCCTTTTTTTCCTTTTTGGTATCTGGTTTCTTAACCCAAAACTTATCAGATGAACACACCCTCCTAGTTTGGAACTTTGCAATCAAAGTTGGATGGGCGTGTGCATTGATAAGGAGCGTGACGTCATAATACCACCCAGAATGCACTTTTGCTACTGGTGTAGTATTAACTGCTCATTTCTAGGTGGCACTGTTGTATAAGCAATGAGCATCATACCATTAAGGGTTAACTCATACATGCCTGATATTTTTAATACTACACACCTCTGACATCTGGAGGCCTTGTCTTAGAGCCGATGGACAAACTTTGATACATGAATGTACAGTCGTGGCCAAAAGTTTTGAGAATTACATAAATATTGGAAATTGGAAAAGTTGCTGCTTAAGTTTTTATAATAGCAATTTGCATATACTCCAGAATGTTATGAAGAGTGATCAGATGAATTGAATAGTCCTTCTTTGCCATGAAAATTAACTTAATCCCAAAAAAAACTTTCCACTGCATTTCATTGCTGTCATTAAAGGACCTGCTGAGATCATTTCAGTAATCGGCTTGTTAACTCAGGTGAGAATGTTGACGAGCACAAGGCTGGAGATCATTATGTCAGGCTGATTGGGTTAAAATGGCAGACTTGACATGTTAAAAGGAGGGTGATGCTTGAAATTAGAGGTGGGACGAATCCAATTTTTTTCAAATCCGAATCCGAATCCAAAAAGGTTCTCGAATCTTTTGAATCTCGAATCCTACGAATCCTGTACATAAGAATTGTGTGAACGGTGTAAGAAACAAAGTGATCCAAACTCAATATTCTTTTAATATGAAAAAATAAAGAGTCCTTACTTTTTTAACAAAGTATTCGTCAATACAGAAAGATAGTAACCTTAAAGGGAACCTGTCACCAGGATTTTGTGCATAGAGCTGAGGACATGGGTTGCTAAATGGCCGCTAGCACATCCTCAATACCCAGTCCCCATAGCTCTGTGTGCTTTTATTGTGTCAAAAAAACGATTTGATACATATGCAAATTAACCTGAGATGAGTCCTGTCCCTGACTCATCTCACATACAGGACTCATCGCTGGTTAATTTGCATATGTATCAA